>NC_061120.1:59818538-59860770 GCF_002878395.1 Capsicum annuum | reverse complement strand
ACTTGAATGATGAACTTTAGATCGATACTCATTTTTGAGATGTTAATCGTGTCTTTGAATGATGGTTCTTGGAGTACTTGAACTAGGAACTTGGAATCTTGAATAAATTTGCAGAATTAATGGTGAACTTTGGAGTCTTGCAGTTGGATGTAGGAGATTAGGGTTTTCTTTTTGAGGGAATTTGATGAAATATAACATATAATGCTTCTAATAGGCTTTAATATAGGGTTTGGAAGGATTTTGGGTGAGGGGGAATGACCAAAATGCCCCTAAAAATCAAAAAAATTCTCGAATCTGTCCTTTGGTGGACTGTTTTGATAGTCTGAAGTAGATCAACTATAACGTTTTACTCTGATATCCAAATTAGATTAAACCAATTTCATAAGAAAGAGAACTCTCATATTTTTCCGTTGATATATAGTATCTCACCTATATTATTGTGTACGAGAAGTTATAATCGTTTGAAGTTGACCCAAAAATTCTCTTTTGATACGCTGAAGTAGATCAATCATAACTTTTTGCTCCTATAGACAAATTGGATGAAACCAATTTCATTGGAAAGAGGACTCGCAGAGCTTACTGTTCATATATAGTAGATCACCCAGATCATTATGTACAAGGAGTTATGATCATTTAAAGTTAGAGCAAAAATAGGCCAGGCTGCAGTACTTTTTTCTGCACGTTTTACTGTTCACTACTATTCACGGTTCGATCGGAATGTTCATAACTCATTGCTCGGGTATCCGCTTTGGATGATCCCTATATCGTTGAAAATCTTATTCAATACTCTACGTAAGGGTGGGTCATAATCTAAGACATTCCACATGAAAAATTTATAATTCATTCTAGAAGATAGAACCCAACACGTTTACGCACAAAATTTCAACGAAAAATTTCCTAGGGTATTACACCCTAACTTGTTCTTGAGAGAAAATTAAGAAAAACCCTATATTTTTGGGGAAATTTGGCTGAATTACGTGTTATTGGGTTTATATAGGGTTGACAAATTAATACTTTTAACCCTTGGATGCGTATTTTATTTTAGAGAAAATTTCTTGATTTGGCAGGCTGGCGCGACACAGCGTTATCGTACCATGTCACTAGAAATTGCCAAATGGGAAATGGGCTAGCGGTGCGACGTGGAAATATCACGTTGCCACTTTATTTGTAACCTGGAAGTTTGGCGCGATGTGCTACTATCGCCAAAAAACACTGGAAATTGACAATTGTCATTTTAACCTGCTCTGCGACACACTGATGGCTGAGGTGGGACACTGTCTTACTAAAATGGCTCTAACTGTTCACCCGGGTGTCGAATTTGGGAGAATTTGGTATTGATGGAAATCTTATTCAATTTCCCACATGAAAATAGTGAAAACTTGAAAATACCTCATGTATAAAAGTGTATTCATCTTTAAAACAAGTTTTTAAACTTTCTGGGATAATTTTAAGCTAGATAGAAGTATGGGGTATTACAATATCTCCCCCTTGAGAATATTCATCCTCGAATACGGCTGATTGAGATGGGAGAAATGATAAGTTGAAGCATATTCTGAACATGAACAACCAAAGAATGACTACATTACTGACATTACTGAGTTTCATACTAAGCATGCATATTTGATGCATGATTTTATTACTGAGCTGATGCATGTCTTCATGACTGAGAGTACTAATAAGCTGATCATGCTTATCTGATGCATGAATACATGACTGAACTGACTCATGAACATGTTAGTAAACATGTAAGGGTAAAGATACCAAGTTTGAAATAAAAACTGAGGGTAGAACCAAATACCACATTTGTAACTGAAATCTGAACATTAAGCTGGATAAGCTTAAGACAAGCTATTACTTTGGGCTGAGTCTGAGCTTAATTGCTTAATATGCATGAGTGGAAATATGAGAACATAACTAGGTTTGGTATATGATACATGAGTTGAATATTGAAATCTGAACTAAGTACCTTAAGTACATGGCGTACGACTATGATTGGAGCTAGAGGGTCAACTTATGGTTACCTCCTACTCCTAAATTGGATTCCTTATGGAAAAAAAGAATGGGATGTTCTTTTCATGAAATTTTGGGGGTTCGTATTGTATCTTCCCCTTGGGACACTATATCCCTCGAAGAATACTGACTTGGCTGAGTCGCTGAGGAAACTGAAGCGATGCACAAGGCATCTACGACTGAATCATGACTGAATATCTGGGATATGTAACTTATGCATAATACATGGACCAAGTTTAACACACAACAACCTAGTTGGTCCATATTAGAATGATCACATTTATGAGATCCCAAATAGTACGTCTAGATGGAATGGACGGAATCCAAACCATGCAAACTTATCTGTCTGACTGCAAAACTGAAGGATTGATTTTATGGACAAACTCATAATGAAAACTTATGGTCAACTAGAGCCTTCATTTAACACTCTTTCTATAGAGTTCTAATGGATTTAGGGCGCAAGGAAATCTTGGCCTTGTCTAAAAAAGACAGCTGAATAAGAAAATCATCACATGGCTAAAATTTGGTAAGATGAGTTGAGGCCTACGAACACCATTTAAGATTAAATGACTAAGCCTCCTGCACTGCAACTGATATTACTGAAAAAATTCACATGGGTGTTGAACATGAGTGCATAAATATACTAACTTATCTGATTAACTGGGTAGTCGGTGGCTGAATATTGGACATGTAAGATTGAACTGTACTTGGTCTGAATAGCTAAACTGAGACTATAAAGTATTATACACAGAAGGTAATGTTGACTGGGTAACATGAGGTAACTGAGCATTAATTTGCAAAAAACTATATCATTTGAGAATACAAGACCAAGCGTATAACAAAATACTGGACTAGTCTGTGAAGTGAGGTACTGAAATACCTATAGATGATAACTGACAATTGTACGCTATGGTCAAGCAAACCTGAAACTGAACTGAGTTACTGATCTGATTACTGAATTGAATCTGACCCTATAACTAGGATTGTAACTGATACTTATATTGTAACTATGTGTCGGGTTCCGATGAATGGACATGGATAACTGTGGCTTAAACTGATATTAAAGTACTGAATTCTAAGACTGAACACTGATTACTAAGTTTTGAACGCTAAAATTGTAACTGACATGGTAACTGAGTTTTGAAAGTTATATGACCAGGGCTGATATAAGTCAAAAATCTGAATGCATACTCACACTCTGTACTTTTCCAACTTCTAAATAAAACCTCTTGCTAGTACTTTACTGGCACACACATGAACTTCAAGCCTATCTTCATCACTACACCCTCGTGTAAAATAAGCATGCAATAATCTTCCCTTAATCATGAAATATTTACTCTCTCCCATCTAAGTGACTGCTCATCACCATATTGTTTTCACAAAAAGAGCTCACTGAAGGATTAAATCAGGAGGACATGAAGCATGAATAGACACTAACTGAACTTGACACTTGACTGAAGCCTGAGGAATAGAATATAAATATCATGGATTCACCAAGAGGTCTAAACTGAGGATATGCATAAGACAATCTGAATTTAACTGATCAGTAAAGGCATATCATGAGCCATGAAAACTGAGTATGCTGTAAAGCATAATATGTGTACATGAGTCATGAGATGGATGACCTGAGTTCGGAGTTTTCTATATTAGTGGGACATGATTTCCATTACTGAAGGGAATAGAACTGAACTCCTTATGTTGGGAACTGGAACTGTACATGATTATATGAAAATCATGTGAATATAAGCTGGGTTTATGAAACTGAGATGTGAAGCATGCGTAGGCATCATCCTGACTAGAGTACAAAACTCTACACTAAGATAAGAATGGGTCAGGAATCACCTTTCCTTACTGCTTTTCTATATGTACTGGCACTACTACGGGAATCTAAGAGCCTGCATTGGTCACTTGATCTATCATCTCCACCTTAGTTTTAAGCCATCATCATAAGTCTGTGAACACTTTACTAAACTCTGAAAACTACAATCATCATCACATACTTACACTCTATTCGATACCTTCTTACCTTACCAAACACATTATCTGGTTATATTTCTTCATACACTACTAATACTACTTCACCTAATTCACATCCACACCTTCATACCTAGTATCAAATTAATAAACTGAAGTGCTAGTTTGCATTGTTCAAGCCTACTAATATACTCTAGTACAACTATCCCTATGAATACATAATCTGTTCCACCTAGATATTATTATCCCAACTCCACTACTGCTAAACTCCTGAGTTCATGCTTCTAACTGTAGGTCATATGTTATCATAGGATTCTGAGAAGGGATCTGATGACATATTAGTTCTCATGATCATGAATAAGAGTTATACAACTTTGGAAAATAACTGAACTAATGGGATACTTTTGAGCTAGTGAGCAATCCCATACTAACTGTCGGTAGGGACTGACTGAGAAAGCCCTATCTCTAGGACTTTGAGCTTCACTATTTATGTTACCTTGAAAGTAAGGTGAATTTGATATAAGTGAAGCATGAGGAGAATCTATATGAGTTTCTTAAAGAACCTTTCTATAGCACGACCTGAGATATGAAAGAAGGCAAACTATTCCTAAAACATCTCACAACCTCCTGCACATAAGTGTGGTGCACAACATACCCATGTACAAAACTCTACTAGATGCAGTTTTTTAGACTTCCTAGGACACTGTTGAACCTTAGTCTCTGATACCAAGTTTATAACACCCCAAATCTTATACCCGAAATATTACACGATGCCATAACCTCAAAGGACCACAAGCTAAACCATGAATGATATCTATAACTGAGCACTAAAAATATACTGTAAATATGCAGAATATAAGCTAGAAAGCCATATGGTTCAAAACTGAACTAATACTGAAAATAGAACTATGTCTGAAATGGCATATAAAAATACCCAAAAATTGAAATTAACTGTTTGAAAACATGTTGTAGTCTGAAATCCTCTAAACTATCTAAAAACTGTAGAGTTGATGGGACATCTCTATAACTAACTCCGAACTACTGAAATAATAAAGTAATAAAATAATCATGCTATTCTCGAATGATGAGGACTCACTGCTAGTCTGGCTGCTGAATGTCTGATCTACTAAGGATGCTCGGGAGCTCGTGCTTCTAAACCTATGGTATAAAACAATATAGCACAAATACTTTAGTACTTTGAATGAACTGGTATGCAAGTGAGGTAGGCTGGATGGAATGGTTCATATGCATGAACAATACTAACTGACTGAATAACATGAATATAAGAATATATGCATAAATAAGAGACTATAACTGAATTCGTGTTAACACTGACTAGTGAATTTTGATAACATAGATTTATTGATATCTAAGTGCTAATACTGGGATACTGAATAACTGAGTGCATAGAGTACTGAGGAACTAATATTATATTATTAATAAAGAAAAGACTAATTATGATAGTTCTGATATAAAGAACTAGTCTGATTGACTGTATTTGACAGTCCTGAAATTAAATACTGATAACATGGGATACTAATAATGTATAACTGAAATAACTAAGACTGAGTGACAACATCTGACATTTTAGGTTCTGATGAAACTAGGTGAGTTCCGTACTATTCTGAGTTAACTGTATCTAACAGTCCTAAGTTTTGTAGAACTATTTGAGTTTTATTACTGAGACTGAATAACTGTATCTGAAAGTCCTGATTCTGTAATTGAAACTATAGGGAGTATTTATCTAACCAACATACCCCTGGTACGCCATTATGGATGAATTGGGGTCCAATTTGTAATCCTAATTAGAAGGGTGTCAATACCACGCCACTGGTAAGGATAAGCTGTAGGTGACCCTCATCTGATAGTGTCCCCTAAAAGAATAGTGGGACCCTTAGCTTACAGTGTTTATCCATCTCATCAACCCTCATCTAACAGGGTTGATGTCTCAACCTATGCAAGCTACATCATTCTGGAATGCAAGGATGTCTTCTAAGAAATACGCCCTTAAATGGATTGTGCGTGTTCCCATATTTGGTTCACTCGATTCTAATTCCTACTCCCATCTGAATAGACACTGAATAGACATTACTAAGCTTAATTGAATTAACTGAATTCTATTAACTGATGGAATATTACTAAGATTTTTGTATTACTGCTTGAAATCGCGAAGATGTTTTAGATTACTAAGATCACAGAGATTACTGGAGTTACTGAGACCACTGAGATCACTGAGATTACGAAGCTACTGAGATTACTGAGGTTTTTGGAAAAGACTAGACTGATACTGAATTCACTAAGTTTTTCTAAGTCATGAGACTGACTAAATTTGACTGAA
The DNA here is from genome assembly GCF_002878395.1 of Capsicum annuum. Classification (NCBI taxonomy): domain Eukaryota; kingdom Viridiplantae; phylum Streptophyta; class Magnoliopsida; order Solanales; family Solanaceae; genus Capsicum; species Capsicum annuum. The sequence goes on along the minus strand of NC_061120.1, from coordinate 59,854,448 downwards.
CATGGTTTGACTGAGATTGTCGTGAAAACATGAAATGGCTTTAGGCACACAGCTAAATTGTCAGGTATAAGTACCCCCAAGACTCGATAGAATAAAACTGTCAAGGCTTGAAACTTTTGATCACATGACCAATATCAACAATTCATAATTTCATAGTTGGGAATTTCATAAAGCATATGATATCATAATGTTGTACATGGATAGTAATGCATAAAAACATGGCATAATTTCATGGTTCTAACCTTATGAACATCTCATCAAGAAATCACAATGCATAGGCTTATCATGGGAAGCATCTTAATCAAATAGGTATAGTATCACTTAAGAGACATGACATAATCTTGACACATGGAAACTAAGTACTTGATCATCATTCATTCATCGAGGCATATTATCAAACACCTTGCATACACACTTGGGGAATAGGTGTATTTATCAAACTACACATGATAAACCACTCAATTTATGGATTTCATCTAACATACTAATATAATTTCAAGAAAAACACATAAATCCACAACTCGGGAATCATACAACAACACTATCTAGATTTCAATCAACCCACAACATAAACATTATAATTCATAATTTAAAAGAGAATTCTTGAGCTTCATGGATGAAAGGAATCCATGAATGAATACTTTGCATACCTTAGTTCTTGATTCTATAAAGATTGACAGAGAGATTCTTGAATGTGAGTCTTGGATTTGAATCCCCAATTGAAAACCCTAGGTTGTTCTTGAGAGAAACTTGAGAGAAACCCTATATTTTGGGTGAAATATTGTTGAATCACGTGTTATTGGGTTTATATAGGGTTAAAAAATTGACCCTTTTAACCCTCGGATGCGTATTTTATTTTTGAGAAAATTTCCTGATTTGGCAGGTTGGCGCGATGCGGCGCTATTACGCCGTGTCACTGGAAATTGGCAACTGGGAACTGGACTGACGGCGCGATGCAAAGCTATCGCGTTTCCATTTTATTTGTGACCTGGAAGTTTGGTGCGACGCACCACTATCGCGGAGCAACACTAGAAATTGACAATTGATATTTTGACCTGCTCCGCGACACGCTGATGGCTCAGGTGGTAAATTGTTTTACTAAAATGGCTCTAACTCTTCACTCGAGTGTCGGATTTGGGAGAATTTGGTATTAATGAAAAGCTTATTCAACTTCACACATCAAAAAGAGTAAAAATGTTGAAAATACCATATGTATAAAAGTGGATTAATCTTTAAAACAAGTTTTTAACATTTCTGGGATAATTTTAAGCTAGGTAGAAGTACGGGGTATTACACTTTATTGTTCCTTTTTAATCAATTTAAGATTCACTCCACATCTTTCTATCTTTTCAACTCTATACCTACAAAGAGTGGATACTAGTGCATTTTCTCACAAATATATCTCAATTATTCATTAAAAACAAAGTAATGTGCAAAAATGTTAAGTGCGGATGAGTGGTAAAATCACCACTCATCAACACCCCCAACTTAAAGCATTTTCTTATCCTCAAGCAACACTACTTCTTACCATGAAAAACCATTATTTATGCCCAAACTTTATACGTTAAAGATAAAAATGACTTCAACTTTAGTCACCACCACGAGTAGCTCATTGCACATAGGCTAAGTTAATTTCCACTACAACCCTCATCATTAAGATGCATTATCAAAGGATGCACAAGACTTCAAGGAGAAATCAATCAGCAACCACTAATGCTCTAGAAGTGACTCACCTTTTGACCGATACACAGTCATACTCCATTTGCCTCATTGCTCAAAAGGTGACAAAATCACCCACCTCAGCTTATTTCACATGCCAACCTCACAAGAAAAAGAATTACACACACCAAGCTACAAAATATGTAACAAGGAATTTTAAGTGTAAAACTCTCTGCCTTACAAAACAAATCTCCATGCAATAAGTGTCATACCATAGTCTTGCCCCTATTTTCAATCGCCACTACAAAGAAGGTAAGTGGTAGGAGATCTCGAAGAACTTTCTAAGCTTGTAAAGTAGTTTTGGGTTAGGTTATAATATCATTAGGGAACAACATGGCTACTCCCTTCCTTCAACATCTACATCACACTTTTTCAATCCTTCTTTTTTACTATGAGCCACTCTTCTTTGTTTTCTCTCTTTTATCATGCCTACTTTTTATTTCCCTTGTTCACGCAACTTCTTTTATCTCTTTTTTTTTCACTTTCGTGCAATTCGTTCCTTTGTTTGACTCTTTCTTCTTCTATTTATTTCTTTTAAAAGTTTAGCCACATTAGGCATATAACTACATCTTCATGGAACCAAATTTACTTCCATCAATCTTTAACACCCCTTACTTAGGATTTTAGCCTCAAATGACATTTTTTTAATTTCATGGAGGGTATGGTTTAAAAGAAGGATAAAAAGAATGATTTACAGCTTGACTGTGTTTGCCAAAGAAAGTCCAAAGGCTTAAAGTGGGTAACTAGGGATACATGCAAATAGTTCTCCACACATGGAATGCGAAATTCACCATGGGAGCTCGAATGTCCCTCCCGCTAGAGACAAATTTGGAGTATCTATTTCTATTCACAAGTCAAAATCTTGTGGAGCCACAAGAAGAGAAAAAGTTTTGTCATAACATCATTCACGTCCATGCCCTTGATGTATTCAAAAATTTTGGATGGAGGGGGTTTGTTAATTTTTCATTAGCATCACGCACCATTTGCTAAACTATGGCTACAACCACAGCCTTACTCTCACATTTTGACTTAAAATGGGTGAACTACCCATATGGCTTCTCAAACTTTCCCAATGGTGTATAACATAACCTCAACATTACAATTTACAATGCTACAGGAACTCAAACTTCCTTTGCATTTTTTGATATTTATTCCATGGGTACTCAAAATTCCCCTGCTTCTATGCCTTAAACTCAAACACGATACTTTACCCTTAAGAATGTCATCACTCAATCCATCATAGGGTAGAGCTAGTCATGCATCACCAAAATCAAAATTAAATTAAATTAAAAAAATACTAAAAATAAAAGAAAAGCCTGATAATCCATAAAATATAGGTACTGCTAGGGTACCCAAAAAAGTATTATTTCAAAACCAAATAAAAACAATATCCAAAACATCATCTCAAAATAATCGCCAACATAATTATTCGGCAAACAACACCAAAACAATACCCATCCAGGGTACAACCCAACTAAGAGAAGGTAGTGCAACACTGTAGGTGCAGGTAAGTAAGAGTGAAATTGCCTCCCGTTATGTGTATCAAGAGCTATCTTCTCCTACTAACTCAACATCTTCACCACCAGAATCATCAACTGACCACTTTGCAGGATCCTTATCCTCACTATCTCTCTTGGTAAAAGTACTGGATGGTTAGGTTTTAGTACTTTGAAGATGCCCTTCGCCCCTTTCCACGGCTTCCTGAAGAAATTGTCTCTATTCTTATCCCTTTTCACCATCTTCTCATGTGCATCTCTGAGGTCCCTGTGTGCTCTATCTAAGGCTAAGTAAGCTCTCTCCAATTGGTAACAGTGGCCCTCTACTTTTTTTGCTCTACCATATACTTCTCATAATCTGACTGTACCATATATGAATGATGGGTAGTAGAGGGCTCTCCTGGTCCTTGAGGCAATCTGGTTAACCTCCCTTATTTGATCCGAAAGATCATAAAAGGGGTTGGTTGATGAGGGTCTATATGGATTTGTGTCATGTTGAGCTGATTTATCAGAGTTTGTCTTTCTTTTCTTACTATAGCCTGGGGCACCCTCACATCAAAACTTGAGTGGAAACATGAGGGACCCTAAATGCACCTAGGTATCTGTAGTATATTTCTCCATGTCTGCCCTCCTACATAACTCAGTGATCAAGGAAGAAAAGAGAAGATGAGTACCTCCATGGTTCTTGAAGTACCGCCACTCTGAGATCAAAATTTCTCGGACATTTAGAGCAATACCTGAGAGGAGATAAGCCACCATCTGAGATCGTATGTTTGTAAAAATGGTTATATGAGTGCATGGGGAGACTCTGCTACGGATGATGTTCAGCCACAGTCTTATTTCAGCCTTGAAGTCAATCATCGGAATATCTTTTTTAGTGTTGGCCCAGGGAACTGATTTTCCAGGACACAAAATGTTAGCCATCCAGGTCCCTAGTTCGTATGCCTTGGCATAAAACTATCCCATGTCAGTATCTGGGAGCCTATAAACTGCATTAACATGCTTCACTCTGAAGTTCACTTGCTTACCTCGAATTGTCATAACTGGGTTTGTGAGAGAGAGTATGTTGCGGTTGGCATTAAATTCATGTACCCATTTATTATTAGCATAGCATGGTTCCAAGTAAAAGCAAATCCACCGGGTCACAGTGAGTCTAGCATGGAATTCTGGGATCTTCTTTTCCACCTTGTCAAATTTAATACCCATTTTGGGGAGTAGTTTGGTATCGTGGAAGTCCTCATAGTAGAGGTGTTGGTATTGTACAGCCATGAATCTGGTGTCATCAGAATATCTCTTGTTTTAGGTTGAGAACCTGTAAGCAATGTAACTCAGACCAATGTTAGTATTATCATACCAAAAATATGGTATATCAAATAGATAAGCTCATGTGGTAGTGTTATGCAGATTTTGAGTAAACAAACGGTGTGTCAAAATTTTTAAAGTTCGCCACAGTCTGCCCTCAGGTATGGAAATCGCAGAGTGTTAGCCGTGATCACAGTACCTGAGACCAGTTGGACAGTTTCTTCTTGGTATTTCAACCCTAATCCTCATTTCAACTAGGCATAGTAAGATTATAAATAGAGAATTTTAATCCTAGAGTGTGTGACATAGCCCCAAATTTAAAGAAATTGAACATGGAATTCGTAGGGGCATTTAATCGCAGACATGGTGTACAATTCAATTTAAGATCTTTAAGGCTTAATCTTGGGTACTCAAGTCTTCCCTACTAGTGTGTACACCAACTACAACATCTAACCACAGCAATAATTACAACGAAGCATGCATTTGGTAATGATAACACTATTTCAGGCCTTTTTCTTATACTACAGGTTCTAAGCATACAATTATATCAAAACAAAGAGAGTTGAGACAACTTACAAAATTAGATGATGCATAGGGTGAGTTGACACTTGGATACACAATGGAATGCCAAAAATTGAAGGGAATTTTGAGAGAATTTGAGAGAGGGGCATGGGAAAAATAGGCAGTCAAATGGTCATTTAAATTGATTTAACCGTGATTACAGTCCTAGGTACACAATCACGGTCATGTGGCCTCCACGATCATGGTGGTATATACTACGGTCACGATAACTGAGAACAAACAACCGGGTTTCTTGCATTTTTTGCTCAGTCAAAATTGCTAATTTCACACTTTTCTTTTTCAAATTCCATCAGAATTCCTATGAGCACCAACATTTCATGGATTATGCATGCATAAGCAAAACAAAAATCTAGTCTACCATGCATAATTAAAAAGGATATGTGCCACTAGTAGTGGAGTGATCGATTGCCTCTATCGAGTGCTTAGTTTAATGTCTTAGCAAGACACCCTTCCACTTTCTTTTGTGCTTCCACTTAGAAGATTTGAATCTCCGTCCCAACTTTTGCTCAATATGCAGTGAGCGTCAGAGGGACAAAAGATTCATATCTTTCAAGATAAGGCTTGGAAGAGGTGATGAAATGGCAAGTAAGCTTTGATCCCGCCATTTTTAAGATTTGAATATTTTACCTAGCTTTACATCAAACTTCCAAATTTGCTCCTTGGATAAAAGTAAGTACACTAATAGGCCATTCCTCGTACTTCATAAATTAGGAATCTTGGCCATTTATTGATGGGGTTCTATATGCTTTTTTGGAGTCTCAAACTCCAAAATATAGGGATCATCCTTCTTCTCCCCCTAATCCATCATTAGCCTAGGTAAATCGATTCTCATCACATCTTCCAAGAACAATGTTGAGAAATAGTTTTAATGGACTCCAACTCCTAGTTTTGGAATAGCCTCCTCAAAATCATCTTCACCTCGAAATGAGCTAGAGTTATCATAAGAGATTTGCTTTGCTTCTTCGTGAGATTCTAGCACCATTCTTTTTTTTGTGGCTTCTTCTTCCTCATATGACTCGGTTGATTGGTAAATTACTGAGGAGACTTTTCTACCAAGTTCATCATCATATCTTGTTTTCTCTTCTTGATAAACTTACCCTTGGGAAATGGGCAAGCCTGTGAGGTTTTCAAGAATGATGTTCTTGACCAATTCTCTTGCCTTGACATTTTACCCATTCGAATGCCCCATAAGATTGATGCAAGTCTTTAGCATTCTCCTAGGTAATAGTTACCCAATACAAAATAGTTTGAAGTATTTCTCTAAGACCAATGGGTCCAATTTGTTCCTCCCCCTTCTTCTCATCATAAGACCTATCAATCTCATAAAAAAACTAGCAACTCGGTTAGCCTAATAGAGAGAGGGGGCATTTGGACAATCATCCTAATATCTATTTTGACCACTACATAACGAGCACCTATACTCCCAATAGGGAGTATTGTTACAATCTTTCCTGAAGTGTGGTCCTTCATAGAGTAGACATAGGTAATCATTATAGAAATCTCAATTACCGACATCATACTTGTCAAAAGATGCCATTAGAAAAAAATAAAAACTAATTAAAATCTACCTACATAGAAAAATCACAAACAAATATATACAAGCTTGAATTAAAGCAAGTATCTAAAATTTCAAACTAACTTAATACGCCAAATTGTTCCCCGACAACGGCGTCATTTTTTATAACACTCAACTTACACATTTAATGTAGTGCAAGGCAGTCTTCGTCAATATATTTACCCAATTTTAGAGTTGGGGTCAAATACAAGAGAAACAATATGAGTTGCAATAATGTTAATTCAAAATAATAAACACAAGATAAATTCAAATAATTGTGACACGCAGATAAAAATGGGGGAGATAGATATCTACAATAATGTTTCTTTTTGGGCTGTTCTAGTATAAATTTGGGTCTATGAATAATTAGAGTTTTAACAATTATGCACAGATCTTGGGATTATGCATTACTAAGAAAGTGATATGTAGGTGTTAGCAATCAATCATCAATTTAGTTGGTCAAATATGGGTAGGTTTGGCTATAGATTTTGATGTTTCTTCCAAAAAAACAACAAACTTTCACCCATTGATTCTTTCGAATACCTAATAGGTGTGTTCAATAATTGGTAACCACAACCTCAATCTAGGCATCCTTATTTCTAGGATAATACCCATGGTATAGTCAACCTTACATTCACCCTTATGTCTAAGATAGTGAAGATTTCACAAATGACACAAAATTTTCTATCATTTCTTTGGTCTCCACATGCCTCTTTCGAGGATGATATGGATTCCTAAACTTCCTCCAAAGCCCTTCTTTTGAAGATGGCTTTAGGTTTCTAGAGCATGTAGCTTTCACTCATCATACCTATTTGGGTATTTGGGGCTTTCACCCATCAAATCCCAACCATGTTAGCATAGAAGAGATAAAACTCACAAACATGAACTACAAAATAGAAATTAATCAATAACAACCCACATACACTTTATTCCCTATTCACACGTAGCCCCAAGAGAGAGATCTAGCTACACATAAGATAAATAAGAAGAGATATACCCATAATCTCCATTGAAGTAATTTATTAAAGCTTAAATAAATGCTACTTCAAACTTGGAACTCCCACAAATCAGCAACAGAAATGAGCTAATCTTTCAGTTAGAAAGTCTCCAAGGTATTTTTCACCCAAAAATTATACAATATTTTCTTCTACAAAAATGGAGGCTATGAATCCAAGAGCTAAAACCTAAAAATTAGAGAATATGGAATGTTGTTTTCAATTCTAGGGTATGGGGATTTTTTTCAAAATTAGGATCAGCCACGTGCATTTCTAGATTTTCCCTTGGGCTGATTTCTTCCGCTAAGCCACGATCAGGCGGGTCTGCAGCAACCGTGGTTATGAGACCTCGGTTAACTTTCGTGATCGCGTTTGATTGACTTTTGCTTGACTGTTGCGATTGCAGTCAGTGGACTGTGATCGTGGTACCTGAGGCCTTTTTTCTCCAAGTCTTCAGCTGCACTTTCCTTTTCCTTTTTCAATCAATTTAAGTTTCATTCCACATTTTTTCTATAATTTAAACTCTATAACTGCAAAGAGTGGATATTAGTGCATTTGTTCATAAATATATCTTACTTATTCATTCAAAACAAAGTAATGTGTATAAATGTTGAGTATGGATGAGTGGTAAAAGCACCACTCATCAAGCCACTATCTATTGAAGACTCTAATTGGTTAAGTACCAGTAGGTTTTATCCCCTTCCAAGTATGCCACTCTCGGTTGCTTATAGTAATCCAATCTACAATTTCATAAGCATGCTTTCATCATAGCTCCACTAGTGATAGTATTTGCTAAAACCATAGCATTATCATTCAAGGCTCTGTAGAAGATATCAATAAAGTTTATACCAATTATACTTTGATTTGTCACATACTATAGCTTCTTCTTGAACCTAAATCATATCTCATATAGTGCTTCTAAATGCAACTATCAAAAGTTATATATTTCTTCTTTTAATTGCACCTTAGATGGAGAGAAAAATTATTCTATGAATAGAGTCCTTAATTCATTTGGTTATAGATCTACGGGGCAACTCACCTATCCACAGAATAGCTTTCCTGTTAAAGAGAATGGGAATAATCTTAGTCAAATCACCTCTTAACTACCCTAGGTATATTATATGAAGTTCAGATCCCCAAAAATTTCATAATATGAATATTTCCATCATTAGCAGGCAGGCCATCAAACATCACCTTCAAATTCAATAGATGGAACATTGCATTTTTTGTATCAAGCTTAGTACCTTGAGGCAATTCTGGTGGAATGATTGCACCAAGTTCTATTAGTTTGTCATACCCCAAATCTAACTCTAGGTCATCATAAACGGACAAATATTGTTGGATGGGATGTTTTTCCCTATTTTTTCTTAATTCTTCCCTTAGATCAAGTGTATCCACACCATCTGTCTCTTCCTTTGTAGCTCTTTCTTCTTTTGTTGCTCGTCAGACAGTTACTTTCCTAGAATTTTTCTTAGCCATTAATTAAGTAGTGATTGATCAATAGTTTTCTAAATGTCATGCTAAAGTTGCTGATATAATACTACTGGGTCATCGTGAATCCCTTCGAGCAGGGCTCCTTGATCATGAACTACTTCTCTGACCATCCTTTGATTTTGTCACAGAGTTCTCTCAAGTACAGGATCACATGGATTAAGGTAATTTCTGTGACTCAGAGTATTGTACATACACAGATATGTCCCTTAGCAATAGTAGAAAAGTAAATTCAGCAATCAAAGCCAACATATTGCCAAACAAAATAAATCAACTCCGTGAGAATATTCCACCACAATGTCCCTAAAAATTGATGTCTCCCAAATGACACTTCCCAAAAATTATAAAGCAATAGCTGATAAAATATAGATTGGGGTCGATTTTATAGGGAATAGGACAAAATCCAATTGCGTATTTCTCCAAGTAATTGGAACATAAGTAAAAGAGAGTGGTTTTGTGAAACAAAATATCATTAGTAGCGTGTTGATTTGTTGGATTTGTAATCAATATGTGAATATACTAGGAATTTGTTCCCCAATAACATCATAGCTCCATAATTTCTCCATACTTCAGTGGTCTCTTATGATATTTGACATGTAGAATCGACGGGCTATGTATCTTCTAACTAACTGTGTTACGCCCCTTATGGATGACTGCCCCCAGGCACAAAGGTTAATGTGTCATCAATATCGCATTATTGAGCCTTATCTATGATTTTAATATAGTTTTTACAATTTATCAACTAAAAGCTAATTAAATAACAATAACTCCAAGTCTTGTTGTTGATTCTCTATTTCGATCTGCATACCCTTAAGACAGTCCAGGGTAAAGATAAGACAAGTTCCACCAAATGCACTCGTTGAAAAGAAATTAAATCAGAAGAAACAACCATACATGTCCTACTATCCTTCAAGATTCACCTTGTAATTTGAACACTACTTAATCCATCATGCTTCTCGTAACCCTAGTTGTGGGGTTGATCTACTCATAACTGTAAGAACACATCAAGATTCTAATAAGAAATCATAATCATTAACTTATAATAAGAATAAGATAAAAAAACTCTAAAATCCCACTTTGAATTAAAACCCTAAATATCGATATTTGCGATTCCAAGATCATGAATGTTCCTTAGAACCTCACAATAATGCAATAGAACATAAGACAATCATAAAGCCTAAAAGGAGTATTTATAGATAGAAAAGGAATCCTATCCTTAACTATGTAGGAGAAGTTGGTTGGCGGATTTCTACTAATAGAAGATTGGAATTATGCATCAGTCTACCAATAGTGGAGTAGAGTTGAGGAAATCAAACACTTTTCCACTGATCCACTCTATGGATCACAAAATCAATCAAGGTTGTAGGTCCCATCCATGGATTCATACTTTATTTTTCTATAGCTTCTTATGCATGACTTGGTTCCATGAGTCCAGAAGTAATGGCCCAAGTCTACCTTTCACAAACAACACTCATGGAATTTAGAACTATTCTTTCATCTTCAGATTATTTTTCATGAGTGTATTTAATGATTTGTGGATCAAGTCCACGAATTGTAGACCACACTTATGGAATCTAGAATTTTGCCAACTTCTTTAGAACTTCATTTACGAGCCTAGTTGATAGTTGTGGAAAATTCCATGATCCAGGAATGCTTTCCACAACACTTCCATAGGTCAATTTTGATCCTTTTTACTCAGTTTCTCCTCTAAATCCTATTCTCCTACATAATATCACAAAAACACATCATACCTACCAAAATCACCTAAGTTCTTGCATATTTTCCTATTATTAAACATCCAAAGTTCCATGAAACCATGCACATCAGCCCATACACTAAGCCTCAACTATTTGAAGTCTGTTCATACTTTATGTATCCTCTAAAACCTCAATAATTACATCAATAATGATGATAATAACATAGTTACCCTTAACAATGTGATAAACCACAATCATCACAATAAAGTCCGCTAACAAGATTCAAGCTCTTCAATAGGCATTATATATCAATTAGTAGAGTATCACTAGGTTATCTCATTACATTCAACTCTAAGGTATTTACAAGTAGCAATACTAACAAATCAAAATTGTAATCTAACAACAATCTATAAAAGACTCTGGTACCTATAGAGATGCTTGCTATTTCACCTATGTAGGACCCTAATCCTAAAAGAATCATTACATATGAACAAAAATACACTATATAAACACTTTGAAGTCAAGGTATATCTCAACTCTCCTTAAATGAGAATCAGTAAGCCCAAGGGCAACCCAAAACCCCAACCGAAAGCCCAACTCTGTCAAATCAACACCAAATGTCTCAAATCTAAATAAACATGTTATTTGTTCATTAAAAGAAAGATGTTGATACCCATTTTGATCCTATTTAAGATGGATCCAAAATAGGTTCAGAAACAAAAAGGTAGAATCAAAATTTTATCTTAGAAATGCATTCCCCAAGGTCAAAGGAATCTATAGTTGAAAACCCAAGCAAAAATGAGTTAAAACTAAGGTCCAAATAGAAGAAAAGACATTTTAAAGATACTTTTGAGAAATCCTCAAAAGTATATATTAAAACTAAGATTAAAGAGTGTTTGGATGATATAAATCGATAAGAAGTAATGGAATTAAGATTTCAGAGCTTACCCAATCTTAAATAGTGAAGAAAAGGTTAAAATTTCCAAACATGAAGTTCAAAGGTCCAATAATGATGAAAAATTGTGAAATGTGGTTTATAAACAAGTTGGCTGCTTTAGTGGCTAAATGACTGCTGAAGTGACAAGGCATTGCTTAAGTGGTCACTGCTGAAGAGGCCCTTGTGCTCTTAAGTGGATTTTGCTTTAGCAACCTATTGGCTCTTACAAAACATTAGGCTTAGTGACCACTTGGTTGCTTAAGTGGATGAAACAACAACTGAGCTAAAAGTCTACATTTTTTATTGAACTATCAAGATTTCATTTAAAATCTGTGAATACAAACGAACTATCTTAGTAGACTATTTCCAATGTTTTAGACACAATAACGATATCAGATTTTATTTAAAAGAAAAAGATCATTTTCAACAATATTAACCACTGAGACCCCCTTAAGAAAATTTAACTAGTTTCCAAACATAGGGCGGAAATGAAAAATAAAAGCTTGGGACCCAAAATATCCACATTACTAACCCAAAATTGATATTTAGAGCTAATGGAACTGTCAGATTCATAATATAAGGCTTAGATAGAAAGTGTTGACTAAAGTCTAACTACCCTGTTGTAAGGATGTTCAAAACCACAAATTCATCTAAAACATTTCCAAAAGCATTGGGACCCATGCCAACCATCCCCAAAACTCATAAATGAGATAAAACAATCAGAGAAAAGGGAAAAATAGTCAAAACAGTTCAATGTAAAGGTCATTACAGTATCAACCACTAATATTCATGATTTTCCTTAAATGTATAAGAAAGAAAAAGTCAAAAATAGGTATATGATAGAAAATATCCTTGAGAGACATCATGAAAGTACCTTAATGTGGAGACACAGTCATAGTGCTACCGATCTCACCATAGAACCAAAGATATAGAGCATAACAACTCAACAAGTCATAACACTTGCATATAAGCCCAAAATTCTCAACAAAGCCGAATTCTGTATTTTTGAACTTTCTCTATACCTAAAACCTGAGTCGAACACAACAAAGGGCATAAATATACTCGGCCAAACAAAAACCTTACCAAGACACCACAAGACACAAGCTACGACCACATGACCAAAAAAAATCCTTGGACCTACCAAAAGCCAAGGAACACATAAATCAGTACCTACCAAAACATTACATCAACCTACCCAAGGCTGATACTATCACTATCAACACCAACCACACCATAGACCTAGTCTACAACTACTAGGAGAGAAACTGGTATAAAAGCTACATAGAACCTCAAAAGCCTCACTCAGCACATTAGGTCACCAACCAATATTCAAAACCTATAGCTTAACCCTCTAAGGCAATTGAGAATCACCATAACACTCATAAACAATAGGCATAAAAGCTCTTAATGACCACAAAAACTCAAGCTACTCATAACAATAACACATACAATCCTTAATATGCAAAAGTTATCAAACATCATGAAGTTCGCATTAACCTGGTAGTTATCAAACATCATGAAGTTCGCATTAACCTAGTATAATAAGGAGTGTTTCCGACCTTGGAAATATACACAACCCATCATAATAAAAAATAATCAACCCATGAAGAAACTTCACCAATCATTATATCTCATTGATGGAAGCAAAATTACGAATCAAATTTGAAATAATCACTACTAACTCTTCATAAACTATATATGAATCCCATTTTAAGGGCCATAAATTTCTCAAATCAAACCTATAGTTAAACTCAAAATTTATCAAAACTCCTTATGAACAGGTTACTTAACCTTTTCTTAGTAAAATTTTTCATTTAATATTTTCTATAAGTCAAGAACTATGGCATAATAACACATAATCCAAAATCAAATCTCATGCGTAAATAACCCATTAGGCCACTTAGCTATAGAGGTCAAATTTTCTATAAGTATGTTTTCCTTTCCATTCAAAATACTTTTCAAAATACAGCTAGAATCTCACAGAAGATAAAATCCTTCAATCTCATCAGGGAGTGTCCCAATACCATCAAATCCCATTTTGCAACAAAGGCCAATCACAAATAAAGTATGCAATAATTAAGACATGAATGTTGAAAAACCTTTTCTTATCAAACTAGAATCTTATAAAGGTTATCCTTCAAAGTTGATTGTAAAAAATCTCACCCACCACTTGGTCTTTTTGCCTAAGACAAAAAGCATCACTTGCTATACCACAAAGTAGATATCATCAGTAGGACATTAACTCAAAACCATAAATACCTTTAAATAAATCCCCTACAACAACAAAATCATACACACACTGTCAATTACACTTGTAGGCAATTCTACACAAGCCTTCCAACAGTAATTTCCTTTACTCATGAATTCCTATCCCAATAATGAAAATACTATCTCAATCCTAACTGACCCATGACTCTTTTAGAGAACCTTTAGATTACCTTTTATAATCTAAATTTCTAAAACCCATCATCGATCTACTACCATTTCAAAATATAGACATCAAGGATACCATACCCCATATACTCCAGAGTCCATAAGACTTTAAAAAAACATAATACTGATATGCTGTCTAAGTGAGTCTCAACATAGGATTGGTATGCTCGATCCACCACTAAAGAACTATCTATGGGGCAGCAATATTAGTAGACTCAACAAAAAACCATGAACAATATCAAGAATCAATGCCAAATAAACAAACACATTTGAGGATATAGACCCAAATATGTTTTATTTTTTTTATTTAAGGATATAGACCCATAATCAAATACTACCAAGACAAACCAAATGTATACTAAAATCATACCTATGTCTACTGTACCAAAAACTCCTACCTCGTGTCTATCTTATTGAATATGATACTAAAATCTATCATCCCTACTAGCAACTGATGATGTATATCTCTATCAAAGTTGTTGTCATGACCCAAACCAGGGCCTGGCCATGATGAGCATTTTGAACTATGGAGGCCCGAAATACCCCTATCTGTCTGGTAATCATGCACCTAATTCATATGATCAAAGTAATGAGGAAAAACACAATAATTCGAAAACATAGTCATAACTATGAAAGAAACAATAACGGGAACATAAGGTTCTCTCAACATCAATTAACCTATAAACAACTGTCTACGAAAAATCTCTAACAAATGACTGAGTCAAGTAACCGTATATAAACTGGGACAAGGCCCACAGTAGACCCCAAAACTGAATATTAGAAAAAGGGACTATAGGACATAAGACCTTCCAAAACATAGAAGGCTCACCACTTGTCTCTGCAATTCTGTCTGGATGATCTATTGATTCTCTTGACCCCTAAAATGGGCCTCAGAACCTGAGAGGTTAGAGAGAAGAGGGGGTCAGCACAAAAGTACTGGCACAAAGAGATATCAAAATAAAACATAATATTTTTATAAATATATAGTTAAGAGCCATTATAAAGCAATTTTGTATCAAATCATTTGAAAACACATGGGTGTAATGCAATAATTTTCTCAACAATCAATGAAATGCAACTGCGTTAGGTGGAATACCCTACATAATTTACACCAACTATCTTACCTCGGTTGCCACTGAGATTTGAGTATAAGTGAGGGAGAGACATATAAGATCACATAGCATGGTGTCTCGACCCAATGGTAGTGCCCAAGATCACATAGCCTGGGCTCCTACCTATAGTCCCAATTTGGGAATGACATAAAGTCAAGTACACAAGATCACTTAGCCTGGTACCAATATTCCGTGTCGGCAAATAGGTTTTCTAGCGATGAGCCCTTATATCTCAAACGTCTTCTTCGGGCATCCACCTTTCTCATGTAAAATCAATGTATTAAAATTTCATCTTATTCAATGACATATCATATTCTATAGGGTATCATCATACACGACTTGCAAGTCATCAATATCACATCCACAAGGTGCTTCATTATTTACAAATGGTGAACAATATTTATTTCAAATTCATGCTCTCTTTTGTTAATCATAATATAATATGGAGTATCGAAACATTATCATGGGAATTTGAAAACAATTTATCATTTATATTTATCAAACTTTCATGGAAAATATCAAATCACATATGCATGGTTTCAGCCATTGAAGTATATAGGCAAACAATTTCCAAGACATAAAGTAAATGACTTAGAAATCATATTGAAAGCAAGATATTAGCATTTGATTGAAAAACCCCCATTTAAAAGCATGCATATTCATAAAAACTATATCCATGAGATTTTTGGATCGTACCTCTATTTCCAAGGATAATAGATGTTTCTTGAAGCTTGCGGATTGGTGATTCTAAATATGTAATTATCTTTGAAAACCTATAGTCAAATCTTGAACTATTTGGGTTTTTATTTTGAAACCCTAAGGAGAATCTTTGAGCACTTTTGATGAATGAAGATGTATTTTGGGGTCCTTGGAACTAAATCTCGTGTTTTTGGTCTAAGTAAGGGTGGAAAAGGACCACTTTGTCCTCAACACGGAGTGTTTAAGTCACTAAAATTCCTTATATAGGCGCCCCCATCCCATTGCCTATGTTCACATAGGCGCCGCCTAGGCTATCGCCTATGTTTACATAGGCGCTGCCTAGGCTATTGCCTATGCTTTCCAGTGGGCATGGGCGATTGGTTAGGCGACGCTTATCAATTTGAAAGGCCATAACTTCTTGCTCGAGTGTTGGATTTTAGCCAAATTGGTATCGTTAGAAAGCTAACTCATATACCTATTATTTGAAACATAGTAGGCTTCCTAATTCGACATATACAGAGAGTTATGGTCGATGAAAGCTGACACACTTTACAACATCCACTAAAACTTAGTTGATCAAAATAGTTTCAACTCGTCCTTGAGTTGAAGGACCTCTATGGTCTAAATTCAAGCTTGAGTGGATTCATATGCTACACGATAATTGGCATGTCATATTGGCATAGGATTTTATGGCTTCAGGATTAACAATACATCAAAATCATGGTCTATATTATAGCCCGAATTGCAGGGCATTACATTATCCCCCCCTTAGGATCATTCATCACCGAATGATGATGCTGGATACAGACAGACACAATTTCAAGCATAATAAAGGACTAGGAAAAATAAGATAGGAATAGTACCTTCTGTCTCCTCCTCCATCAAAGCAAACAAATTGGGATATCTAATTCTCATGTCATCTTCTGACTCCCAATTTGCTTCTTCTACTTTCTGATTCCTCCACAGTACCTTTACTGAGGCTATCGCTTTACTCCTTAGCTTTCGAACTTGGTGATTTGAAATTTCAACTGGCTCTTCTTAGTAAGACAAGGAATCTATCACTTTGATACCCTCTACTGGTAATACCATAGAATTATCTCCAATGTATTTCTTCAACATGGATACATGGAATAACGGATGAATGGAACCCATGCTTGCAGGCAATTCTAACTCATATGCAACTCTACCAATCTTTTTCAAAATCTGATATAGCCCTACATAATGAGGGCTCAATTTACCCCTTTTTCCAAACTGCATAACTCCTTTCATAGGAGAAACCTTGAGAAACACCCAATCACTAATTTCAAAATCTAGTTCTCTTCTCCAAACATCGGCATAGGACTTTTGACGACTCTGACCAGTCTTAAGTCGTTCTCTAATGATCTTCACTTTCTCCATCGCCTTATGAACAAGATCAGGCCCATACAAATGAGTCTCAACTATTTCATACCATTCTATCGTAGACCTACATCTTCTCCCATACAAAGCCTCAAAAGGATCCATCTTAATACTGGCATGGTAACTATTATTGTAAGCAAATTCAACCAGTGGTAGGTGATCTACCCAACTACCTTTGAAATCAATGACACATGCCCTTAATATATCTTCGAGGTTCTAAATAATATGCTCAGCTTGCCCATCCGTCTGAGGATGGAAAGTTGTGCTCAAATTCACTTGTGTACCTAAACCCTTCTGAAAGGATCTCTAAAACTGAGATGAAAACTGCATACCTCTATCGGATATAATGGACACTGGTGCCCCATGAAATCGAACTATCTCCTCAATATAAATCTTAGCATAAACCTCTCCCAAATAATTAGTCCTCACAGGTAAAAAGTGGGCTGACTTAGTCAACCGATCTACAATCACCCATATAGAATCATACTATTTTTGGGATCTCGAAAGTCCTGTAATGAATTCCATGTTTATCATCTCCCACTTCCATAAAGGCAGGGCTATCTCTTGGGAAGTACCACCTGGCCTCATACAGTTCAAACACTTGGACACAAAATCAGCTACATCACGTTTCATGTTATTCCAATAATACAAGGTTTTCAGATCATTGTACATCTTAGTAGAGCCTGGGTAAATTACATACCTCGAAGTGTGCACCTCATTAAGGATTCTTTCCCGTAGCCTATCGACATTCGGAATGCACAACCTACCCTGAAATGTCAGAATACCATCACCACCAATTTCAAATGACATAACCTTTTGTTGACCCACATCTTTCTTGATTTGCATCAAGATGGGATCTTCAACCTGCTTCTCCTTAACTTCATGACAAATAGCTGACTTAGCTAACTCATGAACAATCACCCCTCCATTTTTAGAACCTAAGAGTTGCACTCTCGGATTTTCAAGGCGGTGAATATCCTTCACCATCTCTTTCTTTCCTTCTTCTACACGAGAAAGGCTGCCCATACACAACCTGTTAAGAGCATCAACTACAACATTTGCCTTGCCCGGATGGTAATGTAGACTCATATCGTAGTCTTTCAAAAGTTCCATCTAACGCCTCTACCTGAGGTTCAATTCTTTCTGTGAGAAAACATACTGTAAACTCTTATGTTCAGTATAAATATCCATATGCACTCCATAGAGATAGTGCCTCCAGATTCTAAGTGCAAACACCATGGTTGCTAACTCCAAGTCATGAGTGGGGTGTTGCGCTCATGCACTTTTAACTTCCTAGATACATAAGCTATCACCTTACCACGCTGCATCAATACACAACCAAGTCCCACACAGGACGCATCACAATAAACCACAAAATCATCTACACCCACGGGAAGGGTTAAAACAGGAGTAGTAGTTAGCTTGTCCTTCAATTTCTCAAAACTATTTTCATATAAGTCAGACCATACAAACTTCATCTTTTTCTGAGTCAGTTTAGTAAGCGGAGCAGCTATGGAAAAAAACTCCCTACGAACCTTCTGTAATACCCTACCAAACCCAAGAAGCTTCGAATATCAATTGGAGTTGTGGGTCTGGGCCATTTTCTCACTGCTTCAACTTTTTGGGGATCCATTATTATCCCCTCACTGGACACAATATGCCCCAGGAAGGCAATAGCATCTAACCAGAATTCACACTTAGAAAATTTGGCATACAGCTAATGATCCTTAAGGGTATGAAGGATAATTCGAAGGTGACTGGCGTGATCCTCTTTGCTCTTGGAATAGATCAGAATATCATCAATAAATACAATGATGAACAAGTCAAGAAACTGATGAAACACTCTATTCATAAGATCCATGAAGGCTGCAGGGGCGTTAGTCAACCCGAAGGACATGACTAGAAATTCAATGTGACCATATCGGGTTCGAAAGAATGTCTTGGGTATGTCTGAATCCCTAACTTTCAAATGATGATAACCCGAGCGAAGGTCTATTTTTGAAAAACACTTGGCACCCTGAAGCTGGTCAAAAAGGTTGTCAATCCTAGGAAGATGATATTTATTTTTAATCGTGACCTTATTCAGCTGATGGTAGTCTATGAACATTCGAAGGGACCCATCCTTCTTTCGCACGAAGAGCACGGGTGCACCCTATGGGGAAATACTAGGATGAATAAAACCTTTGTCTAGGAGGTCTGAAAGCTTTTCCTTTAACTCCTTTAGTTTTGCAGGAGCCATTCTATATGGCAGAATAGAAATAGGACGAGTGTCTGGCAACACATCAATGCCAAAATCTATCTCCCTATCAGGGGGTATCCCTGAGAGATCTTCGAGAAAGACTTCTAGGAATTCATTTACTACAGGGACTGACTGCTGAGGAAGGTTTCCAAATTTTGAATCTTTTACTCAAATTAGATGATACATACAACCTTTGGAGATAAGCCTCTGGGCTCTAAGATAAGAGATAAAGTGACCTCTAGGTTCCACAGAACTCCCTGCCCATACAATTGGTGTCTCATTCGGGAAAGAAAAAGTGACCTTTTGGGTTCTGTAATCAAGGGTGGCATAATACGAATGGAGCCATTTCATCCCAAGGATGGCATCAAAATCTATCATATCCAGTTCTATAAGGTCTGCCACAGTTTCCCTACTATGAATAGACACGACACATTTTCTATCTACCCTTCTACCAACAACAAAATCACCTATAGGTGTAGAAATAGAGAAGGGTTCTATAATAACGTTGGGCTCAAACCCAAAACCAACAGCCACATAAGGGGTCACATAAGATAAAGTAGACCTGGGATCAAGCAATACATAAATATCACGAGAATAGATTCGTAACATACCAGTGACAAAATCTGGTGAAGTTTCTGCCTCCTGGCAGTTAGTCACAGAATATAACCGATTGCGACCGCTTCCGGCAGCTAAGAGGGCATCATTAGGAAAAAGAGCTATGGAGGCGGCTTGGAACTTAGCCCTCCCCCCCTCCCCCACCGCATTTACTCCAGCAGAAGGACAATCTCTCTGAAGGTGACCCACTTTGCCATAAGTATAGCAGTTTCTCCCCTTAAACCAGCACTTCCCTAGATGATTCCTTCCGCAATCCCCCACACCACGGATAAGTACAATGATGCTGGGTCACAATGCCATAAAACTTTGTACCTAGAGCTTTGGACCCATGAGGAGTCTGAAAACTCTGAGTTTGTCTGTCTGTTGTCGTATGGGTGCTAGGGCACTAGCTGCTGACTGTGCATTATTCCAAAACTTCTTCTTATTTGACCACTTATTACCCCAGTAACCACTCTGTGGCTGACTCTGATGCTGGTCCGTAGATCTAGCTCTCTTAGCCTATCTGTCTTTCTCTCTATATTCAGCAATCTTTTTCTTTTTCTCTTCCACCAGCTGCATATGAACGGTCAGTCGAGCAAAGTCTAACTCCTTATTCAACATAGACCCCTGGCACTCAAGTACCAGGTTATCAGCAAGGCTAGATGTAAATTTCCTCATCCGGGCTCTCATATTACTAGTCAACTCTGGTGCATAGTGGGCTAGTTTATTAAACTTCAAAATGTACTCCTAGACACTCATACTGCCCTGCTTCAGATTTATAAACTCTTCCGCTTTGTTCTCCCTCAACTCCAGAGGAAAGAATCGATCAAGGAAATCTTCCACAAATTTTCCCCAAACTGTGGGCTCAGCACTTTCACCTTTGTCATCTTCCCAGTTGGCATACCACTGATTCATAACGTCCTTGAGTTGATAGGTTGCTAGCTCCACCCCTTCAACATCATCCATATGCATCACCTTACAAATCTTTTCCATCTCATCCACGAACACCTGTGGATCTTCCTCCACCTTGGTGCCAGTGAATTTAGGTGGGTTCATCTTCATGAAATGTCAGACTCTAGTAGCCTCAGACATAACAGATACCAACCCAACATCTTCCAATCATTGAGCCTAGTTATCTACTAACTGTGTCAGCATATGAATAGACCATCTGAATTATGCATTTGAAATATCTCTCTGAGCAGTTGGCGGACGATTGGCATTAGTCTGCGGATCCTGAGGTGGACTGGTCAGGACTGGAGGGACTCTCAGAGTAGGGACAAATTCTGGAGTGTGAACCCTATTACGGGTCTGCATCCCATGGGTGGGACGGACCTCAGCTGCCTGAGCATTCTGATCGATAATACGACGTGGAGGCATAACTGTGTTTCTGAAACACAAGTGATCATTGATTAGGGGATAGTTCAAACTCTGAAGCACGAACTAAATCACAAAAAAGGGAAATATTTCCTAAACACCTAGCACCCTCCTTCTTATAAGTGTGGCATGCTACACACCCATAAACAAGACTTACCTGATGTAATTTCACAAACACCCTGGGACCATGAACCGTGTTCTGATACCAAGTTTGTCACGACCCAAACCAGGGCCTGGCCGTGATGAGCATTCCGAACCATGGAGGCCTAAAATACCCCTATCTTTATGGTAATCATGCACCTAACTCATATGATCAAAGTAATGCAGAAAAACATAATAATTCGAAAACATGGTCATAAATATGAAAGAAATAATAACGGGGAGATAAGGTTCTCTCAACATCAATTAACCTCTAAATAACTATCTACAAAAATCTCTAACAAATGACTAAGTCAAGTAACCATATATAAACTGGGACAAGGCCCCCAGTAGACCCCAAAACTGAATATTAGAAAAAGGGACTATAGGACATAAGACCTTCCGAAACATAGAAGGCTCACCACTTGTCTCTACAATTTTGTCTGGATGATCTATTGATTCTCTTGACCCCTAGATTGGGCCTCAGAACCTGAGAGGTTGGAGAGTGGAGGGGGTCAGCACAAAAGTACTAGCACGCAGAGATATCAAAACAAAACATAATATTTCTACAAATATATAGTTGAGAGCCATTATAAAGCAATTTTATATCAAATCATTTGAAAACACATGGGTGTAATGCAATAGTTTTCTCAACAATCAATGAAATACAACTTAGCTAGGTGGAATACCCTACATAATTTACACCAACTGTCTTACCTCGGTTGCCATCGAGATTTGAGTATAAGTGGGGGAGAGACATACAAGATCACATAGCATGGTGTCTTGACCCAATGGTAGTGCCCAAGATTACTTAGCCTGGGCTCCTACCTATAGTCCCAATTTGGGAATGATATGAAGTCAAGTACACAAGATCACTTAGCCTGGTACCAATATTCCATGTCGGCAAACACATTTTCCAGCGATGAGCCCTTATATCTCAAATGCCTTCTTCGGGCATCTACCTTTCTTCTGTAAAATCAATGCATTCAAATTTTATTTTATTCAATCACATATCATATTCTGTAGGGTATCGTCATACCCGACTTGCAAGTCATCAATATCACATCCACATATGCATAATCATGTAAAAATCAAGGTGCTTCATCATTTACAAGTGATGAACAATATTTATTTCAAATTCATACTCTCTTTTGTTAATCACAATATAATATGGAGTATCGAAACATTATCATGGGAATTTGAAAACAATTTATCATTCATATTTATCAAACATCCATGGAAAATCTCAAATCACATATGCATGGTTTTAACCATTGAAGTATATAGGCAAACAATTCCCATGACATAAAGTAAATGACTTAGAAATCATATTAAAAGAAAGATATTAGCATTTGATTGAAAAAACCCCATTTAAAAGCATGCATGTTCATAAAAACTACACCCATGAGATTTTTGGATAACCCCACGTACCTCTATTTCCAAGGATAATAGATTTTTCTTAAAGCTTGCGGATTGGTGATTCTAAATATGTAATTATCTTTGAAAACCTATGATCAAATCTTGAACAATTTGGGTATTTATTTTGAAACCCTAAGGAGAATCTTTGAGCACTTTTGATGAATGAAGATGTATTTTGGGGTCCTTGGAACTAAATCTCGTGTTTTTGGTCTAAGTAAGGTTGGAAAAGGACCACTTTGTCCTCAACACGGAGTGTTTAAGTCACTAAAATTCCTTACATAGGCGCGGTCCATCCCATTGCCTATGTTCACATAGGATCCACCTAGGCTATCGCCTATGTTTACATAGGTGCCCCTTAGGCTATTGCCTGTGCTATCCAGTGGCCATGGGCGGTTGGTTAGGCGACACTTACCACTTTGAAAGGCCATAAGTTCTTGCTCGGGTGTCGAATTTTAGCCAAATTGGTACCGTTGGAAAGATAACTTGAATACCTATCATTTGACACATAGTAGGCTTCCTAATGCAAGAAATATAGAGAGTTATGGTCGATGGAAGCTGACACACTTTACAACGTCCATTAAAACTTAGTCAACCAAAATAGTTTCAACTCGTCCTTGAGTTAAAGGACCTCTATGGTCTATATTCAAGCTTGAGTGGATTCACATGCTACACGATAATTAGCATGCTGTATTTGCATAGGATTTTATGGCTTCGGGATTAACAATGCATCAAAATCATGGTCTATATTGTAGCCTGAATTGTGGGGCGTTACGGTTGTGTACAATCCTTCCTATTATAGTTGATACCTCTATATTGGAAGCAAATCCAAAAGATGGAACTCGCTGAACCAAACTTGAACGACCACCATAATTTTACCCTCTTCGAATATACTACTAGGATCCTGATCTTTATTATGCATATTGCAAGGATCACCAAATCTCTAGGACCTTCGACTCTCAAGCCTTTCATATCTCCACATAAGCTCCTTTAAAAACACTTGAGCAAACTAATCCCATTAAAGAGGTGGTGATCAAACTAGTCTTCCATCAAGAAAGGTCCTCCACCACTATATATCTTGCCTAGAGAATTAAAAAAAAGTCAAGTTAAATCCATTAGAATCCACCAAATACAACATGTTCAAACACTCACAGTAATCAAGAAAGAACATATATGCATCAAACCTAGGATCTCCATCGGAATAAGAAGTATATGTCTTTATGAACTCTACATATCTACTGCGTCCTTCCATGGACATAAAGGGTAAAGTCACGACATGTGTAGCAATCCCCGATAATACCTCATCAACACTAGGAGAACTAGTAGAAGTCACATATGCATGTGGATTCTAAAGCCCTGAAGTAGCATGTTGAACCAAAATAAGAGTCACCCTCTAAATGAAATGCAACACTTACGCCAAACAATTCTCAAGCATAGGTATAGTCATAGGTAGTGTCTGTACTAGCCTCAATCCCTCTAACACTATAGAGATACCGCCACTAGCAACCCTTGAACCTAAAGATATAACTTTAACCTAACATCTAGATTGTATGGATATCTTCATGCGATCTTTACCTCAAACCATGCTCTTTTTGTGCATCAGAGGCATGGGCTCAAAATCTTTAGCCACAGAATAAAGCGTACTCACTATCTATGGAAGAGTGAATTACATGATTTTGAGTAATACAAAGCTCCAAATGCTTGAACAGAATGAAGGAATAAAAATGTCCTAAAGTTATGTAGCCTATCGAAGATAGATATTAAATGTCTGTAGATCGATCAACAAAACTCTACTTGACTCGGCTTGTATTAATGAGACAAATGAACCTGGGCTCTGATAGCAATTTGTCACGACTCGAAAAGGTATATGATGGCACTTGTAAACCCACCAGACAAGTAAGCCTAACACATCCCAAAGAACACAATTTAAGGAAAAAAAAGTTAATAAAAATGAATAATCCCAAATAAATTTAAATAGATATATATATAAAGAGAGAGAGAAATTAATACAGGACACGAGTCTCAATAATACATCCCATGTCTTGTTTGCACTAGTACAAGCCTTTAATATAGATTCAAATAATAATAAGTATTTAAATATCTTAGATGCCAATAAAATATAAGGCATAAATAGAGAGATCCGAGAAATTCCAAAGTCCATCATACACTACGTTAATCTCCATGATGCCAGTACTGAAGAAAACAATCTACAAGCTGTTACTCACTCTAATACCTAGATGGGGTGCACAAAATAAGGAAATAAAAGAGAAGTAAGGATGAGTATGAAACTATATATATTCAGCAAGCGTCATCAATAAGCGACCCTAGTACAAAGAGAAAGAGATAATAACCATCATAACTACCCAAGGCTTACCAAAAATCTATAATTTAGCAATTAGACTAGTTTAACTGATTCTATGTAACCCAAGACAATGGTCACAGATGTATAAAGAATAGGGTTGATGCATTGATACGGATGAGTCAACACAATTCATTTATATTCCACAATAGGATAATTTATTTATGAAGATGTCTTCCAAATACGATAAACATGCTAAATGAATTATCGTAAACAAATACAATGGGATAGAAACAAGGAAAGTGTGTATATATAAGGGTATATCTCATGAAAAGTATGTATATATAAGGATATATCTCATGTTACCCAAAGGTGCTACCCATGTCTCTCTCCTATTAGGCCACAACTATACCTTGAGTCTCAAAGTATCTCAATCTCCTAATCAATATAGGATGATATAAAATAATATAACAAAATTAAATTAATGCTCAAACACAATATCACAAACAAGGTTCTATGATAGAAATATGCTACAAAGGAAAATACAAACATAGTATCAAACCAAACCAAACCAAGAAATGTAATGCAATGCAAATAATGCAATACAATGAAATGATGATGATGGGATGATAATGAATGGTTAAAGTCATTGCATGACTTTCTGTATACACCAATCGAGCCCGTAGCTACCAGGTAGGACCAGTGGGGGGGTCACAACACATAGACCAGTGGGGGGGTCACAACACATATACTCATATAATCTCATGTCTCAAATCAACATTACCAGCATATACCTTAGTATAGGCATTTTATAAGGTTTCTGATTTTCTTACAAAAATCAGAATATGTTAGTATTACCAATGTCTCATGAACATTCATACGTGATATGAAGATGTCATTCTCTCAACCAATTCGTGTGGAGATCATAATTTATTCGATACATGTATAAGTAAGCTCAAAATCAACTCAATATATCAATAATCCATGATATTAGTTCACTCAACACCATCAAAATAAATAGACATGTCATTATCAATATTATCATTTCCAACCCCTCACTCGAGCATCACTATGATGATTAAATTAAATGCTCCAATAAGGCCTACAATGTAAATTCAAATAGTAACTCAGGTGTGGCATCACAATAATATCTAAGGCATGCTAATGCATACATAAGCCCCATGATGGCAGTTCAAGACCCTACTCGAGATACATAATAATAAATAAGGTACTTAATGCACAAACATGACCAATAACATCAAGTCAAGACCCCACCCAAGCGTCACAGTAATATATCCTCTCAAATTGATAAACGAAATGCATATATGCCCCCACCTCGAGAACATAATCATATATAATTACTCAAGTCCATAAATATATTTATATAATCCCTACATTGGCAACAAAAAAGTAAACAACAATCCCAAAATCCAATTGTCGTGTAACTAGCCACACCTAGTTTTGTCCAAAAAATAAGCCTCAACTACTAAAATGCTATTCAAACTTTATGTATCCTCTAAAACCTCAATTATTCCATCAATAATGATGATAATAACATAATACCCCCTAACAAGGCGCTAAACCACAATTGTTATAATAAAGTTCACTAGCAAGATTCATGTTTAAAAATAGGTATTCTATATCAATTATTTGAGAATCTCTCGGTTATATATCCATATTCCACTTGAATAACATTTACAAGTAGTAATACTAACTATTCAAAATGAATATATAACTATAATCCATCAAACACTGCGGTACCCATGGAAATGCTTGCCATTTTACCCAAGTGAGGCCCCTAATCCTAAATGAATCAAAACATACTAACTAACAACCATAAAATATATAAACACTTTAGAAAAAGTCAAGGTACATCTCAACTTTCCTTAAATGAAGATCTACAAGACCAAATGCATCCCAAAACCTCAACAAGAAGCCCAACTCTTTCAAATCAATGTAAAATCCATCCAATCTAGACAAAAACATTAAATATAAGTAAAAAGTAAGCTAATAATATCCATATTGACTATATTTAAGATGGGTCCAAAGTGGATTCAAAAAATAAGTTCAAACCGATAGGGGTAGAACCAGAATTTTATTTTAGAAATACGTTCCCCAAGACTAAAGGAATCTATAGTTAAAAACCCATGCTAAAACAAGTTATAAACTAGGTATATTTAAGCTTTTAAAGAAAAAATCTCAAAATTCAATATTAAAACAATGATTAAAGAGTTTTATGATGATATAAATTGATGAAAAGCAATGGAATTAAGGTTTTGGCGCTTACTAATCTCAAATGGTGAATAAAACCCTAAAAGTTGCCTAAAGCCAAAGCTCAAAGGTCCAAAAATAGTGAAAAATTATAGTATGGGTCTCACATACAGGTAGGACTCTTTAACGGCAAAATGACTGCTAAAGTGTTCACCGTTAATGTGGCCCCTAGGTGCTTAAGCAACTTCTACTGTTGAAGCCCATTAGAACTTAAGAAACTTCCATTTTAGATACTAGTTGGTTGTATAAATGCTTGCACCGGGTGATGTCGTGCACCAACAACTTAGTAAAAGGCTATGTTTTCAATCGAACCCACAAAATTCATTTAGAATCTTGTGAATACAAATGAACTATGGTACTAGACTATTTTGGCGTTCCGGACACAATGTAGTTGCTGGATTTTTGAAAAAGAAATCATTTTCAAAAATTTAAACCACGGGACTCCTTTTAAGCTAATTTAACTAGTTTATAAATGGAGGGTAAAATGCAAAATAAAGCCTTGAGACCCAAACTAGGCACGCTAATAACCCAAAATCGTCATTGCAAAGCTAATAAAACTATCACAATCATAATCCGAGGCTCAGATCACTAAATGTTGATCAAAGTGAAGCTACCCCTTTTAAGGATTTTACAAATCATAAATTCATCTAAAACTCTCCCAAACACATTGAGAATCATGCTAATCATTACCACATCTCATAAAAAAATAAAATAAAGCAACCATGGGGAAGGAAAAATGGTCAAAATACCAAAACTTATAAATTTTAGTGTGAGGGTCATTACATGCTCACCCCTATTTGATAGCTCCTCAAATATTGTTTCTCCTAAAGAACTTTAAGTCTAGGCCCTCATTCGAGCAATCAGATTTGTTTCATCATGATTTAAATTAATATTCAAAAGACCAGTCGCCTCCATATAATGGTCGCCAACAAAGATGGGTACTTCATATTGGTCATAAAGGGAATTAATATGGCATGACATCATAATGCTAGTGTCTCCTTTGAGTATACATTCCTAGATCTCTTTCACAATATAGCAGGAAAGTATTAATACATACCCATCTATGATGTTAGCTGCTGAAACAACATGGTACGAAGTCATTATGTTTTCATTTCTGGTTGAACCTATCCTATGATGTACAATAGACCACTTAAACTTGGCCACAAAGTTCAAGGACGCTTTTTATTACCTCACCTTTTCTAGCTACCTAGTCAAACACTTCTTTCTTTTAAAAAATAATACCTATAAACCATTTGATTTGTGTTAGATGATCCTTGGGTGATAACCTCCTTACCTCTATTACTATATCATCACGTTAAGCATACTCAGAAATATTCTTAGGATACTGGAAAGTGGGACCAAAAATAAAGACCTATCTACCAGTACCAGTACTATCATAAGGCCGATTGATTTGTGTAAGCTTACCCTTTTGGTGTCTTTCTCTTTAAGAGTTCATACATATATAATATAGAATTATTATACCAATGACAAGTTGTACCAACTTGGGGATATATCTATCAAAGAAAGATGGTATCGATCGAATAACTCCTTAACCTCAGGCACCTTATTCAACCCTGTAGTAAGTATCCATGACTCTTTATAAAATTCCTTCCTTGGCTTTCCCTTGTCAGAAATGGTGGAGTCTTGATGATAGATAGACAGTGAACACCCAACCTACCAATAACGACTTTCAAGATACTCTTATAATTACCTCATTGTTTTACCTCTCTTCTTATTCATCAGATAAAGTCAAGGCCCTAAAACTCTCAATGTTTGTTCATCTTATAGATCATGTGTCACCGAACCCAAACTCTTTAATATCAGCTGATATGTATAAACCTTTTCCATCTTTAGATTCAAGAAGGATCACCTATACCTCTACTTGGGCTTCAGCCTATCCCTCAGCCTGGTATTTGGTCTTTCACCTCGTGACTCAAGGCTCATGCACTATTTGATTAATGATAACTTCATACTACTCTTCTGAACCACTAGATTCATCTATTAGGTTATGGTCTGTAGGAGCTGGTAGTGATCTTCCTCATCTTTATGGGTGTTCTTTTAAGAGATGGTACAAATGGGTAAGATTATTAGAACCAATATAAAAAAATAAAAGCAAAACACAAATTTGAAATTCTATAATGTGGTGGTAATATGAGTCATGGTAGAGTCATGGAAAGTATACCATGACTCATGAAAAAGAAGTCGATAACTACATTTTTTACCCCACTCAATTTGAATCATACTATGACTTGTGATTTCAAACTAGGTCTCATGGTATGATTCATAATTAAGAGTTTAGAACTAAATAATTCCACCCTCAACAGTATGAGTCATGCTAAAACTCATGGTTTCAAAGCACGACTCATGGGATGACTCATGAAGTAGAGTCGTGAAAGTAAAGGTTTACAAAAGGTTATCATGGGTCTCAGTACGACTATGACTTGAAAGTATGACTCCTATTGAAGCCTGTGGTACATTATTTTAAACTTGACACCTTCAAATATGGACCACGATTGATATCACGACTCATAGTGTGAAACCATAAGTCGTAAAGTCAATCTTAGTTCATGTTCTTAGTCCTTTTCAAAATTTTAAATTTGAAAATTGATACTTTCATTCGATGTTAAGGTTACGAATAGATAAAGCATTTCCAAAAGCTGGAAATTGCTTAGTAGATTTAAATTATCAAGTTTCAATCCTTCCAAATTATTTAAACATCTAGTAAATTCATCGAAATTGTGAATTTTTTCCACTTTCACAATAAGGCAATTCAAATTACTCAAACTTCGCATGTATCATCAATAATAAAGATTGTTGGGAATTGATTAGGCAAAACAATCCTTGCTTCATTTTTAGGCGAGTTTGCGAAACGTAATGCTCGCCGACTCAATGAATATGAATACCCAAACCAACAATTTACAAGAATAACAAAGCATAACCAATTTAATCAGGATTATTGGATACTTTTCCCCCTGAGATTTTATGTCATCACTTTGAACAAGTTATATGCACCATAAGTGCTCTACACTTCCACTTTCATTCTATTACCATCACTCCAACGGTATTTCAAATAAACTTATGAAATAATTAAACCCTAGGCAAAGTACCTTCGAACCCAAATCCAATTATAGATGAAACAAATAATATCATACCTAATTTGCTATAGTGATAAGAGTAAACTGATGAATATAGTTAAAAAGAAATGGACCCATAATAATGGTGGTGGAAATGCAGTGAGTCAAGTAAAGTTGGTGTCGGTTAACAATGGGGATGAGGAGATATAGAAAGGATTTATCATTGGAGTATGATTTTGTGGAGTGATTAGTGGAGGAGTTTAAGGGATTTGAAGTTAATTGAAAGAGGGAGTTATTTTAGTTTGAAAATAGAAAGAATAGCAGGTAGATCAAATTAGGTTCATTTGGACAATTAGGTTTGAACTAGGTCGGGATGGGCATATTTTTATTTAATCCAAAAAAATAGTAAAATAAAATTGAAATTTAATTTTGGTTTTGATTTTTGATTTTTCGGATTGGTTTGTCTTCAAATTTTAAAATTTTGGTTAAATGATTTGATTCTCGATTTTTCAAAAAAAAATCAGTTAAATCATAAAATTAAAATTATATAAATAATACATATATATATATATATATATATATATATTCAGTATAAATATAATATGTAATAAGTAATCCAAACCGCCAGACGTCTTATGAGTTATGTCCCTAACCCTAAGTGTTCATTTAAACACTCGTTGTTGACTTGTTTCAAGCTTTCAGAGGAACCTCGAGAAGATGAGACAACAAGTGTTGAGTTTCCGACAGCAATTATATATTATGCTAAACTTATGGTTATTTCATTTCATGTGTGTTGAGTTATTTATATTCAGAAAGGAAAAATACTTTGAAAAAATCAATTTTATATGTCTAGTCATGACAAAGAAAAGCTTATTACTTTAATCTTCACAACTAAAATACAAATATGAAATAACCAAACCGAATTTATAGAAATAGAACCAAACCAAATTTTTTCTGTGTGGTTACAGTTGTCATTTTCATCAATCCAAAAATCGAAAAAACAAACTGATGTTAAACAACCAAACCAAACAAGTTGAATGCCAACCCCTAGAACTAGGTAAGGATATTTAAAATTTTAAAATCTTAAGTGTTGGACCATGACTTGTAATTATGACTCGTGGTTAGAGACCACAAGTTGCGAAACAAATACACGAGTTTTTCAGCTTAGAAACTTACCTGGGATCTATGAATGCATAGTAAGACTCATGGTGTGAGACCACAACTCGTATAATGGCTTGTATATGAAAATTTTTCCTTCAATTTATCTAGTTCCCACGAGTGATAGTATGACTCATGATGTTAGTGTATGCATCATACTGGGACTCATGGCTCCCTATTCTATAAGGATGTAAATTTGAGTTGAATGGGATTCTTAATTCCATGACTCGTACTTTGTGAGTATGGTTCATGAAGATTAATCGTAATTCCACTCTTGACTTGTGAAATTTTTATCTTGAAATAACTATGGGAACCATAAGTTATGCAACCATAGTACAACTCGTGCAATAGACTCTTGGTCCCTACTTTGCCAAATTTTTCTTTTCTTTATTTTTCTTGTTCAAGTCACACTTGTACACTTCAACAAACAACAAATCTGTTAAATCATAGGGGTTCACCTTCACTAAGGGACCAGGTCCCTGAATGGTAATATTTTGTAGTAAAACAGGAATAAAAAGTAAATGCTTAAAGTAAGTCAACACAAACAATTTTTACATGGAAACCTCCTCTCTCAAGGGAGGAAAACCACGACCTGTCATCACAGGATTTCTCAAGATCCACTATAATCAAAATCAACTCCGTTTAAAGAATCAAAATGGACTTAACGCTAAGTCCTAAGGATTGCAATAACTCTACTACAAACCTTCAGAAGACAACTTTGTCAAAACTCCTTATAAGTCGACTAACTCTAGCCAACACGGCTTAGGTAACTCTACCTAAGAACAACTCAAAACAAAGAGAAAAACTTTACTCTCAAAACTATAATAAATCAATTTTTGGACATGACTCAAGAACAATAAAACTAATAGCAACAAAAATTCCAGATTTTGAGCCAAAAAGGGTTTTTGCTACCTCCATAAAAATTATTAGATTTTCAAAAATTGTTGATTAATGTTTCTTCATTTTGTCAATATAGGAGTGTTGGAAACTTGATAGAAATTTGATTGGACTATTTTTCTATTTCAGTACACTATGAACCTATACAATATTTGTGCTACATGATAAAACTGTGCAAAGTGTGACAGTTGTTCCTTTGCAACCCTTGTAGCGGACCGGGTCCTTTGATCAATATATAGTGATCAACAAAATAAGAAACAACAATTTTTCTCTTTTTTATGATGACAAACCATATTCAAAGAGCACTCAAATTTCATTCATCATTAGTACAAGAATTTCAGTCTCGAGTCAGAGGTCTAGCAGAAACAACCTTTCTACTTCTTCAGAGGTAGAGGTATGGACTGCGTACATCTTACCCTCCCCAGACCTCACTATGTGGGAATGCACTGGGTTTGTTGTTGTTGTTGTTGATTAGTACAAGAATTTCCCATATCAACAACATCCATATTTAAAGATCACTCAGATTTTATTCATCTTAAGTACAAGCGTTTCCTATATCAGCAATATCCATATTCAATGAGCACTCAAATTTCATTCATCTTTAGTACAAGCATTTCCCATATTAGCAACATAACCTAATCATTCAGCATTTCCCCTACTATTAGCATCACCCAAGAATTGAGTATTTGTCTGCATTTCCCTTATTAGCAACATTACCTAATCATTCAGCATTCCCCCTATCACTAGAACTATCTAAAAAGTCAGTATTCCCCCTATCAATAGCACTCCTAATTATTACACTAGAGACCAGGTCCTTTATGGTTCCTACCTTGTAGTGAAATATTTTCTCCTTTTTGGCATCATAAAAAAGTTAAAATAGTAAACCAAGTTGAATAATTCAACACAATCAGTTTACTCATGGCCATTAGGGTAAAATTAACATGAATGAACAACTTTATAAAAGATAGGCTAATGATAGACACAAATAAGCATTCCAGTAATATAATAACAAAGACTGGTACCATATAGTGACTTTTAAAAAGCATAAAAAAATTAAATTATGTAGCCACCGGGAAATTAAAAAGAAATTGACAAAGGGATACTAATCAGGCAAAAAAGAAGGGAATTAGGAGGATAGAGGTTTGGGGGTAAGGGATTTGTGAAGCATCTCCATTCTAGAGCTTTTAGGAGCATGAGAATTCAGAAGTGACTTGTTGAGGTCCTTCACTTTAAAATTTAACTCATTGACCTTCCCTGATTGAGCAATACTTGTGCCTTTAATTCTGTATTTTCAACTTTAAGTCTTCTACAGCACCAGGTTCCTCTGAAGATAGTTGTTGATTCCTCTCTTTGATGTGTAATCTCATCTTCCCTTTTAGTCAATGACATTCGTAATTCATCTACCTCTAAACTTAAATTCTCCTGGCTGGCTATTAACTCAGACACTTTGGACATAGTCCACAGTTTGCCTTCAACACACTCATTTTTAACTAGAGTATTAGAGTGAACATTTGTTTAGTATCCCCAGGTGTTTCATTCTCACCAACAACTTAAAAATGATTGAACAATTTTTTCACAAAATACCTATAGGACATTCTATGTATTCCTTCTTTAATATGTACAACTTTGTACATGTGTTTAATCGTCAAGGCTGGCAGGATTATGAGTTCAAACTTATTCAAGCACTCCATCACAAAGAGATCAACTACACAAGCCATTGTTCTTTTTACTGACCTAGGTAGAACCACCTTATTCACAAATTCATACATCAACTTGAACTTTCCTTTTAAGAACTTTTTTATCACTCCTTATATTAAAGTTCCACCCACTTTAGAAGCATTCCTTATGAACTCCACTGAGGGTTATTTTGTCTCCACAGACCTCACTTCAATGATAGGGATATCACAAATCTTTTATATTGTTTCTTCATCTAACTTCACCTTTTTACCTTGAAATAATGCAGACAAAATCAAATCATCTTCAACAAATTTTATGCTGAAGTAAAATTCTCTGACTTTGTTTTTAAACACAAAAGGAACTGGTTTCTTAAAGAGATGTAACTAGCCCTAGTGTCTGACATATTTCACCAGTTCTACCATTCCAGGTTATTCAAATATCCTGGAATCAAACACCCTTCCAGACAAGACTGGTTGAGTCTTTAATATCCTGGAATCAAACACCCTTCCAGACAAGACTGAAATCTGAGAGCCTGAATTGGTCACTTGATCTATTATCTCCCATTTATATTTAAGCCATCATCGTAAGTCTGTGAACACTTCACTAAACTCTGAACTGAACTGCAATCATCATCATATACTTACACTCTGTACGACACATTTTTGCCTTACTAAACACATTATCTGCTTCTGTTTCTTCATATACTACTAATATTGCATCTCTTAATTCTCATCCACACCTTCATACTTAATTTTAGATCAATACTCTTAAATTTTTGCTTGCATTGTTCAAGCCTACTGGTCTACCTTGGTACAAGTATCCCCATGAATACATAATCTGCTCAATTTGGATGACATTATCCCAACTCTACTATTTCTAAACTCCTGGGTTCATGCTTTTAACTCTAGGTCATATACTATCATAGGATTCTGAGAAGGGATCTGATAGTATATCTAATTTTGGGTTCACGAATGAGTTCTCATGATCATGAATGAGATATGTACAACTTTGGAATATAACAGAATTGATGGGTTACTTTTGATCCTGTGGGCAATCCCATAACTGTCTGTAGGACTATTTGAAAAAGCTTTACCCCTAGGACTTTGAGCTTCACTATTTCTGTTACCTTGAAAGTAAAGTGGAGTTGACATGGTTGGAGAATGATAAGAACCTACATGAATTTCTTAGAGAACCTTTTTATAGCATGATCTGAAAGATAAAATAAGGAAAACAATTCCTAAAATATCTCATAGCCTCCTGAACATAAGTGTGGTACATAACATACCCATGCAGAAGACTCTACTAGATGCAGCTTTTCAAACTTCCTAGGACAGTGTTGAACCTTAGGCTCTGATAC
>NC_061120.1:59814111-59818438 GCF_002878395.1 Capsicum annuum | reverse complement strand
ATAACAACAACATACCCAGAGAAGCATGACTAAACTAACTTAATTTAATAGTTCTCAGTTAAAGTCGGCACAAACCAAATTGTAAGCACTCGCCCAGAACTTGCCATCCCGAAGTCCTTTTTTTAGATGGTGAACCTCACAGCATGTGTATTGGATAATTTGATTTGGTAAAAAGAAGTTAATCTGATATTGTTTGGAATATCACTTCATTCGTCAGGATCAACTCATGGCTGCTAAAAGCAGTACATACCTACAAGGCTAAAGCAGAAGGGGTCTACACATCTTGACTTTACAGTTGCAGTTGAACATGGTGATAAGATTGCATTTTTTCAACTTATACATACTTTTTCTTCAATTTTAAGCTTCTTTTAATAAAACTTAATAGCCTAAAACTAATTTAATTTGCTTGTTTTCACGCCAAAAATTTTGTCACCAAGAAAATCAGCAAACTCACATGCATAACAAATCCTAAAATCTAAAAGAAGCTGGAGAAATCTAAAATCAAATGGGTCGAAAAGACGAAGTAACAAAGAAAAAAAGCTTAAACAGAGGTAATGGAGCATCTGGATGTTTTCAAATATTTATTGTGCACGTCATAGAAAACATTATCCACACAATACAACCTAAATACTAATTATGAGGAGAAAAAAATTGTACCTGAAAGCAATAACAATGTAATCCCCAAATTTCTCAACTGCTTTGTCCATAATCTCAAGAGGAGAAACTTTTTGGAAGCTCCTTAGCCAATTTCTCAAATCTACAAAGAAAGAAGTGGATCATTCAAAGATCGAGACGATCAACACACCATGCAAACCAGCACGCCAACAGGGAAGATCGAGACAATCAACACACCATACAGTCAACACTCTGATACAGAACGACTACAAGATGACCTCTCCAGCAAGCAAAAGGAAATACAGTACAAAAATTTCTTGATTTTCAAATCATTTTCTTATATACATAGCTACACAACACAAAATTTAAAGAAAAATCCAGATTTTAACAGCCACTTGTAGAATTTACCATAAAATTCAAGATTTGGAAAGAAATCTGTACTCAAATCAATGCATGAAGAAAAAGAAGGAAAATTGAAGTGGAACATCAAAGATATGCCTGAATATGAATTCTTTGGAAGAGGCAGTGGAGCAAAGAAATTTGGAGTGTTCTATGGAAATGGAAGGAAAAACATAAGAAGAGAGGTAAGGATGGTTGGCTCATCTGGAAATGATGATATGTTGTGGTGAGGATTGTAATTATCAGACAAATGTAATGACATGTTTGCCCTAAAAACGTGTATAATTACGACTTCTGCCCTTGGTCGTCCTAAAACTCTCATTTCTATATAATAGTAAAAGTAATATATAAATATAAATATATTAGATACCCGGGTCCGTGCAAGGACGAGCATTTTGGTAACACTAATGTGCAAAAGAGATTAACTTTGGGGAAGATTATTTTCTATTATTTTAATTATTTTATATAGAAGTAAAAGAAAAGAAATGTAGTACAAATGTGCAAAAGAGATTAACTTTGGGGAAGATTATTTCCTATTATTTTAATTATTTTGTATAGAAGTAAAAGAAAAGAAATGTAGTATAATAAATGGATGTTAACATAATATATACATTCAGTGTGGAACAAAATTGAGCTTCCTAGACTGGTCCAACCAATACAAAAATAATTATATAAGTGGATAAAAATCTAACTAGATTGTTGCAACTACAGTTGGAGACACGTCTTTCGTTTGGACATTCCTGAAAAAGTACATGATGCACGTCTCATTTGAAAGTTTCAAATATATAAGTTGCGGAGACATACATCGATTCCAAAATATTTATTGCACTATACAATTACCGAAATACCCTGGTAGTCATTTAATAAGGAACAAAAAGATATTTATAAAAAATTACTACAATGTATAATTCAATTACAAAGGTCTAAACAAAAATATTATTAAAATAATACATGAGAATAAAACTAATAAATATAAAGAAAAAATATGTATGTGTAACCATTTTATTGCACCATAAAAATGAGGAAAAAACTAATAAATATAAAGAAAAAGCAATATGAATGTGTAATCATTTTATTGCATCATAAAATTATCGAAATATCCTTGGGGTATAAAAAATAATTAATTTAATAAGGAACAAAAAGATATTTATAAAAAATTACTACCATTATAATTCGATTACAAAGGTCTAAATAAAAATATTATTAAAATAATAAATGTGGACAAAACTAATAAATATAAGGAAAAAGTAATATGCATGTATAACTATTTTATTGCGTCATAAAAATGAGGATAAAAATAATAAATATAAGAAAAAAGTAATATGCATGTGTAACCCTTTTGTTGCACCATAAAATTATCAAAATATCCTTGATAGTCATTTAATAAGGAACAAAAAGATATTTATAAAAAAAACTATCATGTATAATTCAATTATAAAGTTCTAAATAAATATATTATTAAAATAATATATAAGGACAAAACTAATAAATATAAAAAAAAATCATATGCATGTGTAACTATTTTATTTACTACTATATATAAGTAAAGGTTGGAGTAACTAAACTTACCAAAATACCCTTGGTAGTCACCCCAACCTTGCCTTATTGCACCATAAAATTACCGAAGGATCCTAGGTAGTCATTTAATAAGGAACAAAAAGATATTTCTAAAAAAATACTACCATGTATAATTCAATTACAAAGGTCTAAATAAAACTATTATTAAAATAATTCATAAGGACAAAACTAATAAATATAAAAAAAAATAATATGCATGTGTAACTATTTTATTGCATCATAAAAATGAATCCAAAACTAATAAATATAAGGAAAAAAATCATATGCATGCGTAATTATTTTATTTACTACTATATATAAGTGATGGTTGGGGAGACTAAAATTATCAAAATACCCATGGTAATCACCCCAACCTTCACTTATTGCACCATTAAATTACCAAAATACCCTTGATAGTCATTTAATAAGAAACAAAAAGATATTACTACTATATATAAGTGAAGGTTGGGGTGACTAAATTTACCGAAATACCCTTGGTAGCCACTCCAACTTTCACTTATTGCACCATAAAATTACCAAAATACTCTTGTAGTCATTTAATAAGGAACAAAAAGATATTTATAAAAAAATACTATCATTTATAATTCAATTACAAAGTTCTAAATAAAAATATCATAAAAATAATACATAAATTACCGAAATACCCTTGATAGTCACCCTAATAAGGAACAAAAAGATATTTATAAAAAAATACTATGATGTATAATTCAATTACAAAGGTCTAAATAAAATATTATTAAAATAATATATGAGGACAAAACTAATAAATATAAGAAAAAATTAATATATATGTGTAACCATTTTATTGTACCATAAAAATAAGGATTAAACTAATAAATATAAGAAAAAATAAATGCATGTGTAACCATTTTATTTACTACTATATTTAAGTGAAGGTTGGGGTGACTAAAATTATCGAAATACCCTTGGTAGTCACCCCAACCTTCACTTATATATAACATTAAAATAATAATAATAATAATAATAATAATAATAAATAAATAGAATAGAAATAGAAATAATAGTAACAACAATGAAAGAAAGAGAATAAGACAAATTAGTAGTAAAAATAATAATAATAATATAATAATAATAATAATAATAATAAATAGAATATAATAGAAATAGAAATAACAGTAGTAATAATAATAGTAAAAAAAATAAAAGAAAGAGAATAATACATAAATTATCAAAATACCCTTTGTAGTCACCCTAATAAGGAACAAAAAGATATTTATAAAAAAATACTATGATATATAATTCAATTACAAAGGTCTAAATAAAAATATTATTAAAATAATACATGAGGAAAAAACTAATAAATATAAGAAAAAATAATGTATATGTGTAACCATTTTATTGTAGCATAAAAATAAGGACTAAACTAATAAATATAAGGAATAAACAAATGTATGTGTAACCATTTTATTTACTACTATATTTAAGTGAACGTTGAGGTGACTAAAATTACCAAAATACCCTTGATAGTCACCCCAACCTTCAGTTATATATAACATTAAAAAATAATGTAACAATAATAAATAAATAGAATATAAATAGAAATAATAGTAGCAATAATAATAGTAAAAAAAATGAAATAAAGAGAATAAGACAAATTAGTAGTAAAAATAAGTATAATAATAATAAATAGAATATAATAAAAAAATAAAAATAATAGTAGTAATAATAATAGTAAAAAAATGAAAGAAAGAGAATAAGACAAATTAGTAGTACC
>NC_061120.1:59771612-59814011 GCF_002878395.1 Capsicum annuum | reverse complement strand
TTTTCTAAATCAAGATGTGCCCAAAAGTGTGCTTTTAAAAATCAGTTTGCAGTTTATAGATATAAGTGAATGGAAAAGTAAATATGGATTAGATTTAGGTAAGTTTTGATTTATATTTAATTTTAAAATAATCTCAAGTAAGGGTGAGGTTTAAATACCCACAGTAAGATTTACAAGCAAAGAATAGGACCACAATCATAACTTTAATTCAAAACGGATTCAAAACACAACCTTTAATGACCTCCTGTCTAATACGTCTTTCAAATGGACCTCCGGCATGAAGCCTGAATAAGAACTATTATTGCAGGTCTATTTATTGCGACCTTAATATCATTGGATGATTTGATTCTTATTTGACTAACATATGTTACAACATATTATTAACGTAGTCAGCCATAGTTCAACACTAAGTATTTAGCCTATCATTAGGCTATGATAAATAGAATAAAAATTAAAATTTAAAATTACAAAAATTTAAATACCTTTATAATGGATGGTTGTACTCAGAACCAAAGCTTTATTGCATACCAAGAAAAATATTACAAGAAAGTAGTGAGAGTGGGGTTTCTAAAACCTGTCTCTCAAAATAAAATTGGGTTTCCTTATATAACGGATGCTTTAAGAAAATAGCAAAAGAAAATTATTGGCCTTTACTATTTACATTGGCCTTTATTATTTATATATGGCCTCTACTTTTATAAAAGTCAGAGGCCTCTACTGTGCACTTTATAAAAGTTGTCTGCTATCAAGCTGTGTCCCCCAATGATGCTATTAGCAATGGGGTCTTCAATTATTTAATATTTTCCCTTTTCCTTTAACAAACGTGGAAGATTCTTCTAGTGTATCCTAGAACCTCTTCAAGTAGTCATCTAGATCTAGTTCATCACTTTGGATGCTTTGGAATTCT
This sequence comes from Capsicum annuum, assembly GCF_002878395.1. Taxonomy (NCBI): domain Eukaryota; kingdom Viridiplantae; phylum Streptophyta; class Magnoliopsida; order Solanales; family Solanaceae; genus Capsicum; species Capsicum annuum. Next base: position 59,813,104 of record NC_061120.1, on the reverse strand, counting down.
CCAGCTAAGAAATCTCCTTAGTTTTTCATAGTGACCTGCGGATGATATGGACATATATAAAGGACTTCCTTGGTCAAGATTCCTCATTAGATCTTGCTTGACTTCTTCCATATATAAAGCTAATATATCTAATTTATACATTGTTCCTTTCTTCATTTGAAGTTTACGAGCAATGTTATTGAACGGACTGTGTTCTTCTTGTTCATATAATGGAGTCATCTTCTTCTTTGTTTATATTGAGTAACAGTTATTTTTATTGTTTCAATTAATTGATGGCCATGGACATTTTCATTTGCAGTTTGTTGATTTAGCTTACTCCAGAATTTAGTATAATAAATTCTCATTAAACATGGGAGATTGTCGAGGTTTGATTTTACGTCTATGGACTATTTCAAGATCCAAGGAATGGAGAATTCGATGAAGAAATACATTGTCTATATTCCTTCAAAATAGATATTCTCTTTCTGCATTTTGAGAAGTATTGGTGATACTTCTATCCAGTCGTTATAAAGACTTTTGAAAGATTCAGGCCAAATTTTTACTGAAGGACCATACAAGATCCACTATTGAGCAAACCACTATTGTATGCATTATTTGTAGACATTTTCACAAACTTTGATAAACCATGAATAAGATCTCTTGATATTCTCACATAATAGAGTCTTATTAAAATTCTCAACATAATCCCAGTAATTATATTTAACTGCTACTTTTTGTTGTTCAGGAAGAATATATTCCTTTTCTTTAAGGGTACTCAAGCCCCATTCCTCAGGAGTGAAAATATTTTTTATTATAATTTTGGAGAAATTATAATCTTTCCTGACATTACAACTTATATAAAAATGCTGAATTTCAGCAGATGCTGTTTGAGACAATATTGTCTCATAATGTTTCCTGTATTTATATGTGGCAGTAGTATAGAATGTATTATCCATGTACTTCTGCATGAGTTTCCATGGATTTTCTCTCCATCTAAGATTATGGTTCTCAATAAGAAGTATGACCTCTTCTGCTTTGTTTCGCTCATAGAGTTACATACTCTCATTATCATTATCTTTGAGGGCACTAGCATATGACGGCTCCCCTTGTTGTTTGGATTTTGATTTCATGAAATCCAAGAATTCTTGGTACATCTGTTGATTGATATTAAGATCTGATATACTTGAACTTGCAATGTTCTAGGCTATAAACCTTTGATTACCAATCTGGGCAAGGATATTACCTTTGCCTCTGGTGGAGGTTGATCTACCTCTTCCCCTTCCCCTATAAAAGAAATTGGAACCTTGAGATGCCATCCTATATAACATGGAAAATATTAGGTCAGATATTCACGAGTAAGAAAGTCGAGTAGACTATTATCTGATCCCTTTAAATATTGAATTTCAAAATTAAATGGAGCTAACAGAGCTTGCCATCTTGCAAACATTTGCTTTGACACATTGTGCTTACAATCTTTATAAAAATAAATTTAGAAGACTGACAATCAGTTCTTATAATAAACTTTTGATTATAAAAATTGCCTTGAAATTTTAAGACACATTTGGCTATAGCAAGGATTTCCTTAGCCACAGTTGCATAATTTTTCTGGCTGGCATTCCATTTTTTAGAATAAAATTGGATAATAAAGGCTTGTTATCTTAGGGGAATGTTGCTTCAAAATTCCACCATAGCCAATGTCAGAGGCATCAGTCTCAATGATTTTTTTTCAATTGAGATTTTCCAAAGTAAGGCATAGTAGATTATTAACCTTTACTTTAATATTTTTTACTGCGAGAGTATGACTCTCTGTCCATGTATTTGGACTTTGCTTCAGTCTATCATACAAAATAGTTGTGTCTTTTGTCAAATCCTTTATAAAAAGAGAGATATAATTCAGACTACCCAGAAACTTTTACAATTAGGTTTTATTTGTTATAATATCTGAAAATTTAGAAGAACATTCAATACTTTATTTATAGGAATGATTTTCCCTTGGTCAATACTATGACCGAGAAATCTTACCTTTGTCTGAAAAAGAAACATTTTTGGCTTTGATATGACTAAGCCATTTTGTATAATGATATTTTTGAAAAGATCCAGATGTTTAAAATGTGTCTCGATATTTTTGAGAATACCAATATATCATCAATATAGACAATTATAAAATTGCTATAGGGCATGAATATTTCATTCATGATGTTCTGGAATTCTGAAGGTCCATTCTTCAGTCCAAATGGCATGACATTCCATTCAAATTATCCCATTGAAACATTAAAAGAAGTTTTATATTTATCTGCTTCCAATATCTAGATTTGCCAGTAACCTGATTTCAAATTAAATTTAGAAAATATTAGAGCATCATATAATCTGTCTAATAAATTCTTTTTATTTGAAATTGAATACCTGATCCATCTGAGGACTTTGTTGAGAGGTTTATAATTTATAACAAACCTCGAAACTCCTCTTTCCTGTTCAGCATGTTTATTAACATAGAAGGTTGTGCATGACCATGGAGATTTTGAAGGTCGTATAAGACCTTTATGCAAAAGAGAATTAATTTCTTTTTTACACAATTCTAAGTATTCTGAATTCATTTGGCAAGGTCTTGCCTTAGTAGGGATGTTACCCTCTTGAAAACTTTCTTCATATAGAAGGCTAACCACATGTTTTTTCCTTTGCCAAAATGCATTTAGATGGTATCCACATATTTCTATTGAAAATTAATTTTTTAACAATTTAATTTTTTCAATCAACTTAGGATTTTGAAGAGTTTGATCAATAGTCAAACTGCAAATTAATTTTTCAGGAAATTTATTTGTTTAGTTTTGGAAAGTATTTTTTCCTTTATTAGGTTTATATACCTGGTATAGGGTGGTTTACACCATTCAAACTTAATTTATTTATTTTCAAAAGTGCCAATCACACCATTCTCATCCCACCAAATCATGGGATATATTTGCACAAACCCAGGTTTTCCCAAAATAATTTTGTCACTGATATCTTTTATTAAAAAGAAAGTTTCTGGCATGCATAATTTGTCTTGACAAATATATGCCTTAGAAATTTTATATTCTACCCCCATCTTATGACCACTAGCATTTTTTACAACATGAGTGGTTTTTGCAAAATATTTTGAAGGTATTATTATTATTATTATTATTATTGTTGTTGTTGTTGTTGTTGTTGTTGTTGTTGTTGTTGTTGTTATTGTTATTATTACTACTACTACTATTACTACTAACATCACACATGTACTACTATTGTTACTACTACTATTATTTATTACTACATTATTATTATTAGACATAATGCATAAATAGGACTTTTAACTTGGTATCAAATTATAACTATGACCTTTAAATTTACTCGTGCACAAGTAGGCCCTTTAAATATATAAAAGCTGAATAAAAAATATTCTAATCCTACCTGACAAAATGTGTGATTACACTCAAAATGACGTGCGTGGGAGTAAAAATTGGACCCCCAACAGTAAAAAAAATACTTAAATGACTATTATACCCTTAATGAATCTTTTATATATATATATATATATATATATATATATATATATATGTATGTATGTATGTATATAAATATATCCCCTTTTTACAAATCAAATTCCTACTTTATTTTCTTTTTATTTTCTCCAACAACTCTGAATTTTTTCAGAAAAAGTAACTCAATTAGAAAAAGTACGATCAATTATCTAGTGCTCTTCTGTTTCTCCTTAAGATGATGGTGTATGATTTATTTGTATATCTGAAGAGTTAAAAGTTGTAAAGGAATTGTGCAGATTTCATGTTAAACGAATTCTATTTTGCGAAGCTTCAGTGAAAAATTTCAATAATTTTTTCTTAATTAAAAAGGAATAAGAGATGGAAATTTTGTAGGGTTTTCATCGAATTTCACATCTTCTTCTAAATGAAGCTTTCAACTTTCATCTTACTTGAATGTTATTTTAATGAAGGCAGCCTTTAATGAATTCATTTTATTTTCTTAAAGAAAAAATCTAAAAAGTACATGTATTTGTGATGGTGGTATATTAATTTATTTTTAATATCTAAAATCTATGTGTATCTTTTTAATTAGGTGGATGCATTTGATTAGAGAACTAGTCCATGTAGGAGCGATTTTCACACATATGTGTTGCAAGATTGAAGTATTTTTTGTTCATCTTTTGTATAGTTAAAGGGCCTACTTGTACACTGGCAAAGTTAATATCTAAAATCTACATATCTCTTTTTAATTAGGTGGCAACATTTGGTTGGAGTACTAGTTAGGAGCGATTGAGTTTCATGCATATGTATTGCAAGATTGAAGTGTTTTTTGTTCAGTTTTTGTATAGTTAAAGGGTCAACTTGTACACAGACAAAGTTAAAAGGTCATAGGTATAATTTGGTATCAAGTTAAAGGTCCTGTTTATGTATTATGCCTTATTATTATTATTATTATTAAATAGTTAGTGTTTATTTAGAACTCTTTAACTATAGATTCCTAGTTTAGAGTTAATGAGAATCTTTTTTTTCTTCAAAAATTCTAATATTTTCAAATTTAAATTTTTTTATCTATAAATTTAAATTCAAATTTATCTTTTAGTTAGTTCAAATTCATCTTTATCTAAATAGAGTTTGTTTTCAATATTTAAACGAATTTGTAACTTACATTTGAAATTCAAAATTCAAAAATTTAACATCAATACAACAAACTAATATGTAGCAAACTTTATCTTTATCTAAAGACTAATTTAAATAATTTATATCTTTAAAGATATCCTTTATCCTTTTATAGTTTCAATTTAAAGCTATAAAAAATTTCCAACTAAATATTTTTTTAATCGTTATCTTTTAATTTTTATTAATAGTATATCAATTTTGATAAATTTACCATTAGTTACTTTTAATTATTTTACCATTTAAATTTTTACTCTTCAAATAAATGATAAAGTTACCCTAATTAAAACCACTACAACAATAATGTAATCATCCTTTTTCCCTTTATTGAATTATCTAAATACTAAAAAAAAATTCTTCCAAAATTCCTTAAAATAAGGAAATTTAAAGTCAAGTTAGTTCATATCTGTGAAAATATTTATTTGCCAATTGCAGACATTTTAAATTTTAGTTTGCATTATTTAATTTTCAATTATAAATAATTATAAAATCAATAAGATCGTCATTATCATTACACCTCACTAATACTATTACTACACACTTTTTTCGGTTGGCAATTTTACTACGTACTACTGTTATTCATCATCACCATCACTACACTCATACTATTACTCCACACTTTTTTTTGGTTGGAAATTTTACTACGCACTACTATTTTTTATTATTATTATTTTTATTATTATTATTAAATAAATGTATTCAAATATATTTTGTAGTATATAAAAGAAATAAATTTTTGAAATAGTAAGAGCTTATTTAGGACTCTTTAAACATACTTTTTTATTTTTAAGCTAATGACTTTTTTTCCTTTTTAAAAGGATAATATATTTTTAAATTTAAATATTCAATATCTTTAATTTAAATATTTTATTACAATAATATTAATCTTTGTCCCAAAATTGCCACATGGCTTCTCAATAGCTTGCCACGTGGCTTCTTGTCTTGTTTGAGTGCATAATTTAATACTAAATTTATAAATTCATTGATAAGCATAGTTAAAGATAGCACTATCCATAACATATACTAAATCGAAAAAAGTGAATAAGAGAAATATTATCAACATAACTAATTCACACATTATCTATATATTAAGCGGGAAAAATCCTATTGCTATTTAAGATAAAATTCTTCTCCTATTTGATGAGAAATAGATTGCTCAACTAGTCCTATAATGCACAATATAATGCCAATAAATTCATAATTACTAATTAAATAATTAAATTGACAGTTATAATATCATCAAATATCAAGAGATAAGCTGTCAGCGAATTTAAAGCAAAAGAATATGATTATACAATACATGGATAATTGTTAACCATTGTTGTCGTATTCTTTCAAATCGATCTATATACTGAAAGAGTTACCTTGTAAGTCTTTTTCATTACTATTGATATACAATTGTCTCTAATTTATACATGGAAGAGGACATTTACCTGAAAGGAAATAAAGAACTAAAAAGGAAAATATCCACACTTAAGAAAAGCTATTAATATACATTAAGAGGGAGATATGGCAGTGCACCACATAAGAAAACAATATTGAATATTGAAGAGATGGATTTGCATAATAGAAATATGGAATATTCCTGATACACCATCTTGATTGGAGACGCCAATCTTGGACAGAAACCGTTCAAAGTCATGACTAGAGAGTGGCTTCATTAGTAAGTCAGCAACCTGATCCTTTGTTGAAATGTGAGCAACTCGAGGCTAACCCCGTTGAACCATAGAACAAACAAAATGGTAATCAATTTCCAAGTGTTTCATTCTTGAATAGAAGACTGGATTTGTAGAAAGGTAAGTCGCACCTAGACTATCACAATGGATCACTGGTGATTTAGAAAGAGGAAGAGAAATCTCCCTGAGGACATTTTGGACCCAACACAATTCAGTAGCAGTGAAAGCAACTGATCTATACTCCGCTTCAGTGGATGAACGCACTACTGTTCGCTACTTCTTGGAACATCAAGAAATTGGATTTTTACCCAGGAAGATAAATATAAGCAGTAGTAGAGGTACGATCATCACGATTTCCAGCCCAATCGACATCAAAAAAAGCATATAAAATCAAAGAAGAGTCCTTCAAAAAATAAATTCCTTTGTCTATTGTTCCAGTAAGATAACGAATCACCCGTTTAAGAGCAGCCCAATGATAAGCAGTAGTAGAGGTACGATCATCACGATTTCCAGCCCAATCGGCATCAGAAAAAGCATGTAAAATCAAAGAAGAGTCCTTAGAAAAATAAATTCCTTTGTCCATTGTTCCAGCAAGATAACGGATCACCCGTTTAAGAGCAACCCAATGATTTGCAGTTGTTTTATGTGGAAACTGCGCTAATCGATTGGTAGCAAATGCAATGTCAGGCCCTGTTAGTGCCAAGTATTGAAGACATCCAACCAAAATTTGATAGTCTTTAGAATCACTCAAATGAGCACTATCTTCCAACACCAGATTATTGGTAGTTGCAAGTGGTGTAGAAAGAGGTTTTGCACTGCTCATCGAAGCACGCTCAACCATATACTCAATGTACTAGTGTTGAGATAAATATAAGCCTTTTCGGAGTGCGAATCACTTGGACACCCAAAAAATAAGCAAGCTGTCCCAAGTCTTTAATTGAAAATTGCTCGGTAAGCTTGGTAATAAAGATATCAATTGCCTTCTGATTATTCCCTATCATAATAAGATCATCGACATAGACCACCAAGTATATGACAACATCATGCTTAGAAAAAATAAATAAACAATAGCCAGACTATGATAGAGTAAAATCTAGCGAAAGAAGGTAATCCCGTAATTCCGAGTACCAAGCACGTGGAGCCTGTTTGAGACCATATAAAGCCTTAGGTAGTTTACATACATTATTAGGCCTAGTAGAATCAACAAAGCCTTGTGGTTGTGCCATGTGTACATCTTCCATCAGATGCCCATAAAGAAAGTCATTATTAACATCCAATTAGCGTAAGCTCCAATCTTTACTAATAGGAAGAGATAAAATAACTCGAACTGTAGTATGCTTAGCGACAGGAGAAAATATTTTAATGTAATCAATACCTGGCCACAGAGTAAATCCTTTAGTAACTAACCGTACCTTATATTTGTTCAAGGTACCATCCAAATTTTTCTTTACTCAAAAAATCCACTTGCAACCAATTAAATTTTGTGATTCAGATCTTGGAACAAGTGTCCATGTCCCTTGTTGTTTCAAGGCAGTATATTCCTCTATCATAGCAAATTTCCATTCTGGGTCTTTAAGAGCTTGGGAAACATTTTTTGGTTTAGGTTTGTGGGAAGAAGTAGATGTGTGAGATGGAGAGGATTTATTGGTGATTTGGGTGGAGAGGCAAAGCTTGTTCATATGCCTGTGAATATTATTTTTTGAATGGGTGATCATGGAGTGAGAAGGTGGAACAGGTTGATATTGAGTAATATGGCTTGTGATAATGGTGTTTTGATTACTTGATGGAGCATTTGAAGATGCAGTTTGTGATTGGCTTGCATTTTGACCAGTATCAAGTGAGGGAGTAGATACTATAGGAGGTGCACTAGTTGTATTTTGGACAGTAGCAGGTGAGGGACTAGAGAATAATGGAGGTGCACTGATGGTACTTGAATTTGTACAACTAGGTGAGGACCCATGTCCCGATGAGATTTCGATTAATTCATCTGATGAATGACCGTCGTTCGGCGATGTCCAGCAGCAAAGAGAACTTCCATCAATAGAGTAAGTGACCATCAAAGGGGCTGATTTAGTTGAAGAAGAGAAAATAATAGGTACAACAAAATGAGGAGCCCAAGTCGAAAGTGTTTCTTCGTAGGACGGGAAGCTGTAGAGGCTAGAGTAGAGAAAGAAAACTCATGCTCTACAAAGTTGACATGTCGAGAGATGAATATCCTAGATGTGGAGGGATCAAAGCACTTTTAGGCACTTTGATGTGTAGAGTATCCCATAAAGACACACGGTTTCAAATGAGACTCTAATTTATTTTGAGAATAAGGACGCAACCAAGAATAACATAGACAGCCAAAGACTAAGAGCTTTTAATAATTTGGATCACTACCAAATATATGATAATACAGAGACTCATTATGAAGTAAAGGATTTGGCATCCGATTGATAAGATAGACAACAGTCTGAAAAGAAAAATACCAAAAGGATAAAGAAAGTTTGGCAACATGAAGAAGGGTAATACTCATTTCCACAATGTGTCGATGACGACGCTTAGCAGTACCATTGTGTTCAGGTGTGTGGGAAAGAGTTAAGAAATGAGAAATCCCATTGGAAGCAAAGAATTCTCGAAGATTAATGAACTCACCACCGTTATCCGAGTAAAAGGAAACAATGGGTTTGTTGAAAAAAATTTTAACCATGAGCTTGAATTTTGGGAAAATTTGGGAAACTTCAGATTTCTTTGTCCTGGTAATAACCAAACATACTTTGTAAAGTGATTAACAAAAATGAGATAGCAACGAAAACCATCTATAGATGGAATCAAAGCAGGACCCTACAAATCAAAATATATCATCTCTAATATAGAAGAAGATTTTATTGAAGACACTGCATATGGAGTTTTATGCATTTTATTACACTTTCATGAATTACAAAAAAAATAGAGGAAACAGATTTGGCAGGAATATCCAAGTAACTAAAAATTTAATGTAACATAGGAGAAGACAGATGACCAAGACGACAATGCCAAGTTGAGACTGATGAGAGATGAATAAAAAATGTCGAGTGTAATAAAGTGGTAGATGCCAACGACTTGGATTTGATGATAGACCCAAAAATGAAGGTCATGATGGCACTTGTCACGGAGTACCTTGACAAGTAAGCCTATCACCCAAATCGATAAAAAAAGAGAAAAAAATAGAAATATTCCAAGTTAAGGCTTCTAGAATGAAACCGAACCATATAAGTAATCATAATAATGCGGAAAGAACTTAACCAAAATACCAGTCATGCCCAAAACCAGGTGTCAATAGTGTAAGAACTACTAATACAATCCAAAAGTCAGATACATTAGAATAATAACCACAAAGGAATAATATCTGTCTCCGAATACTAATAATGACATAACTACTATTAAAATATAGAGGTGAACTTCGGACGCATGAATGTCCAGTCGCTACCTTGGAAGCTCCAACAATTGTCTGAGTCAAGCAAGCTAAGGCGCACTCGTGCTAGGACCTGTACCGAAAGGGCACAGTAGGCATGAGTATGTCCACTTGTACTCAGTAGGTATCATAGGAAGACCAAGGAAAGTAGTAAATAAAACATACAAAATATACACTAAGGGAATGTCATCTGCAATCAGACAATATCCTACAATGGTAGCCCACACCGCTTGCACTAACTGTTCTAATACATCATATATAATGCAACATCACAACCAGATAGAACATAAGTATACATTATATCACATATAAGTAGAAAAGGGGGAACATGAATATACAAGATCATCAAATACAAGTAAAAGAAGATAAGATAATTACACAAAAGGACAAGTCAATATGGCAATACAACAAAATATAAATACTATAAAGTAAGTGCAATATATATGATGATGATGATGCAAGAGGTTGTCGTACAACCTCCGGGATCGTCGCACAATCCCCGTATACACGTATGGAGGTAAGCCTCCCAATGCGGGACCCATGAGGGGTTCGTCAACCCGTATACAATCCACATATCTCATATCTCCTTTCTGACACATCCCTTGAAAAGGGTTTTATAAAGTATTACAATATCTCCTCCCCGGCACATCCCTCAGGGAGGGTTTTAAAAAGGTGTTGGTAGTGTTACTCAAGTATTGCCACGGTGGTACCAATGTTTCATGAATAGGTATGATGTGAGGATGCTATTTTAGGATTTAACTCTCAAGAGCCAAGATGAAAAATGAATAAAATGGACCTAAAACTATTTTAATAGTGCAGAAAATCTGCACTAAAAAGGAAAAAGCTGTTGGTTTTTCTATTTTAAGTCCAATTCGGACTTTGATGGGGTGCTCGAGATTCGTTCGGAGTACAATATGTGTAAATAAACTATGCAATCATACTAAATTCGATATTTCAGACATGTTGGCAAAGTCAGATTTTTGAAAAAATATCGTTTTCAAAAAGTTAACCCCCGAAATTCAAAATTATAATTTTTTAAACCGAGGCTCAAAATGAGATTTAAAAGTCATAAAATCACACCAAATATGCTAACACCCTAAAATTGGCATTCTGGATCTATTGGTGAAGTTGGATTTTCCATCCGAGCTCGTTTCAATCAAATGTGGGTCCTACACCCACATTTTTAATTTTTCAATTTTTCGATCAATAGGTCAAAATGAGCTCGGGTGTACCGAGATCCAAACCAAAATTTTATCTAGCCTAAAATCGATATTACAGAGCTGCTGACACAGTCCGTTTGGCCATCCGTCACATGGATCAAAAGATATCTCCATAAGTCTAAAATACAGCTCTCGAAGCCACCAAAAACCACAATATCGCATAAATGATACCAAAATGCATCAAAAAACTTGTCAATCACTCCTATACCTTAGAAATACCATAATACAGCTACAGAGAAGGGTAAATAGTCAAATCACACAAAATCACAAATTTCACATACTTCATCAAATTTTTAGGTCGTTACATTGGATAGGCCACTCATAAACTCCATCTTTAGGTTCCTCCAATACTAACAATGCCCCTGTGCGACAATCCTTCACAACAAATGAAGATGGTTAGAATTCAATAGAAATATTATTCTGATCACACAATTGATAAACAGAAATTAAATCCATTTTAATTGTCAGAACATATAAAATATTAAAGAGGCGAGGAGGACGAGTAGAAGTATTAATAGTAGTAGACCACTGTGTATCACACTTAAAGATTTACCATCACCAATCATAACATCAGCACCATTAAAATCAGAGTGGAGTGAAAGATTTTGAAGGTCACTAGTAATATGATGAGATGCTCCCGAATCAACCAACCAATCAGCAAATCCAGTGAAAGATGAGACATAGTTGGCGCATGGTTTAGAGTTGGCTGTTGGATTTAAAGTACCAGAAGATCCTATAGAGGGAGTGAACCATGGAAAAGTTGCCTGAAATTTTCGACATTACTTAATAACATGTCCAGGTTTGTCACAGTATTGACATATCACTTAAGTACTTTTCATGTTGTTCTGATTGTTATTATTCTGATTGTTGTTGTTCTGATAATTGTTGTTCTAATTATTGAGGTTACTAGAAATATTTTGGTGCTTAGAAGTGGACTGGCAATTGTTTTTGTTGTATCGAGAGTTGTTTGAGTTACTTTTGGCAACAAAGTTTGTCGTGATTAGCATTGAAGAGGCAGTACTATGGAAAAGAAGATATGCCTCATAATCACATAATTTCTTGTGAATATCATCAAAAGTGATAGGTGAATCGTGGGTACGGATAGAAACAGATCCTTCGATATTTAAATAACAAATCATGGATCACGTGAAGAGTTATATCATCCATGGTGAGAGTTGCTCCATCAGAATTAAGTGTGGTAACCAATTGCTTGATATGTTGAAGATATGATGACATGGATTATGTACCTTTAGAGTCTTGAGAAAGAGATTCTTTTAGACCAAGAGTTTTGTACGATAAGGTCTTGCATAAGTGTTATGCAGGGTGGTCCACACATCACAGGAGGTGTCCGCTGAAAGAACCAATGGAACGATCTCAGAGGATAAACACATGACTAAGGCACTACATATCAATTGATCCTGTCTATTTTAAAATTCAAAGGCTATTTGCTGCATCATGCGGGGGTTAACAACATAACTTGTGAATCCATATCCAATCAATAGTGAGCGCCACTAAGTGTACCAGATTTGATAATTTGATGGTGTAAATTTGATAGAGGCTTGAGTTGATGCATTTATTGATAAAAGTTATGGCTCTTGAGTGAGATTAGATGAAGTAGAAAATGAAAAGGTAGGGGTGGTTATTGTGGATGTATTTGGTGTTTTTGATGTAAGTGTGGGAATAGAATAGGTTGTCGTAATAGTGGGTTGCAGGGGAGGAAAAACCAAATTTGGGTAGTTTTGAGATGTTGTTAATGAAGGAATGGTGAAGCTATTATTGATTGGTAATGGTGGAATATTAGAAATAACTGATTCAGTTGTAATGGGAAGGGAAGCACTGGTGGTGCTATTTTTGCCATGAGAAATTCAGAAAGAAGAAAATAAACCAGTTGAATCCCCTAAAAAGACTACTGTTGTATGGTTGTGGCTCTTGATACCATGAAAGAGTTACCTTGTAAGTCTTTTTCATTCACATAAGACCTGAAAGGAAGTAAAGAACTAGAAATAAAAACATCCACACTTAAGGAAAACTATACATTAAGAGGGAGATATGGTAGTGCACCACATAAGAAAATAACATTGAATATTGAAGAGGTGGATTTGCATAATAGGAATATGGAATATTCCTAATACATACTTTGCTTCTTTTCTAGTCCTTCCTCAACCGACGCATAACGTGAACTTTAATGTATCAGACTGCCCTTTTCTTTAATTTGTATAGTTTGCAAATCTCTAAATTATGGAGCTATATTCTTCATGATTGGAGCTTCTCATATTTCACAAGCTAAAATAAGAAAAATCACAAGACAATATATGTAAGCTTATTACAAAAAAAAAAAAGAGGGAGAATAAGTTCAATTGTAAACTTGACACAAACGGAAAGCAGGAGAAAGCTGAAAAGGAAAAAACACATCAAAAGTAAAAAGTAATAAAAACATGATATGTTTAGAATTTCTTGAACTGTTTTTTCAATTATAAAAAAAATAGACTAATAAAAGGATATTTTTCTTGTTTAACTCATAGAAAATGATACCTAATTAGTTTTAAAAAATGGTACAAAAATTTTCTCCATCTATCTTTTAGCTCTATAATACCCTTCACATCCATCTTTGAACTCCAAAATACCCTTTACATCTACATTTGAGCTCCAAAATATCCTTTATTTAATATTTCTAATATTAAATAAATAAAAAATATTTCATTAATGAAGTGACACATTTTTATTAGTCTGCATTTTTTTAATTAAAAAACCTTAACTCGCAATGCCTTGTTTTAAAATTCATGATCTAATCAAAAAAATTCATGTGAGGAACAGATAAAAATTTGTTGTATACTCATCAAACATTCCATGGTTCTTAGATCAAAATTATTCTTACCACATGATTTTTATAAGCTGAGATCCTCATTATGGGAGTTCACTTTTAGAAATCTTTTGGAGCATACAACAGAAATGATGTTTTGCCTGAGAAATATAGTGCTATAGTGCATGTAAACGAAAAGGGGATTTAAAAATTAGTTGTAGTAGACCAATAGATAATTTTTTCTATCTTCGGTAATTCTAGGATTCTAGCTAATTTTCTCTAAAGTGATATCAATGATACTAAATATAGCAACACCCACCTGCTGAAATGTGTTGTCAACGCTATTAGAACAAAAGTAGCAGTGGTATTATTACTTTATATCTAAATGTATCAAAGTAATTTGTCATGACATTTGGTCATAAGATCCAGTAAATCTTATTTCACCTTCCACGCATAAAACATGACATGGTAATTTACTTCTAAAGCAAAGACCAATAAGAAGATTTTGACTTGATTTCACGAACTCTAAAGGAAGAAAGTAACTTATGGTGTAATCCTTAAAAAGGACACCAGACACATATATTCATTCATAAAAAAAGAAGCACACTGGCATGATTTCAAAACAAAAAGTACTAAAACATTAATAATATTAATATTGATCGATGGGTATAGATAAGGTAGGTGTTGTGGGTTAGAGTTTTTTTTTTTGTATTTTTAGATAATAAAATGGGGGCCAATAAAAATGTATCACTTCATTAATGAAATCTATTTTATTTATTTAATATTAGAAATATTAAATAAAGGATATTTTAAAGCCCAAAGGTAGATGTAAAGGGCATTTGGAGCTCAAAGATGGATGTGAAGGGCAATAAAGAGTCAAAAGGTGGATAATGGGGGCATTTTTACACCATTTCTAATAGGGAAATATTTTAGGCCCTTTTTCGATATTAGAATAATTATTAAATAACAACTATTTGAGAAAAATAATGAAAAGAGATTTTGTTTATTGTAGGGTCTTTTAATGAAGAGTAAAATGTTTAAATAATATTTCTAATATCCATCACAATTTTAAAGTATATTAGATAGATTAGATTAGATTAGATTAGATAGAATGATAGATAGATTAGATAGATACATAGATTAGATTAGATAGATTTATTTTACGTTTACAACTCGCAAACAAGACTCAAAACAACTAAAATATGTTTTTGTAAAAAAAAATTGACTTCAGTAACATAGTTCAGAAAATTGAAGGAAAGGTGTCTTTTAAGTCTTGAATGAAAGATTGGAGACATTGACAAACTTAAAAGGTCAAACATAATTAGAAAACTTGATTAAGTTAATTGTGGACTTGATTAATATTTTCAAAATATTTTAATCTTTTCAAAAATATAAATCAACCCACACCCCTCTTCAATCCAAATCAACCGTCGCTCTTCTCTCTCTTTTGAAATTTTCTCTAAACTCTCTTCCAACCAACAGTTCTGCAAAATCTCCCCCTTCAATCCCCGGCGACTTCAACCTTTGACTATAAATAGTCGGGCAAGTTCCTTTTTGACTTTCAACCATCAATCGACGTGAAGACTTCTCCGGTGACAACAACTTCGAGTTCTTTGTCGTCCCATTTCTTCTTTCACAGGTAAAAAATTATGAAGAAATAAAGAAACTTCAGTCAACTACTCTTCTAGTATTGATTAATAATTTCAATATTTCTTGCTTAAATTTGAAATGCATACTGAATAAAATCTTAATTTCTAGAATTTCTTCTTCTTGTCGTCGAACTGTTGATTCAGATTTGTTGGTGATTTTTGGTTACCATTGATGTTCTGTGTGTATGTGTGATTTATTGGTGTTGCTGAGTTGATTTGTTGTTTGTCTTGGTAAAAATGGTGCTACAACAGATGAAATATCTGATGCAACAGATGAAATATTTGATGCGACAGATGAAATTTGATGCAACAAATGCAAATCTAATGCAACTATGAAAATTTGATACAATAGATAAAAAATCTAACATATCATTCATTTATTGCGATAGACGACTCTTCTATTTAGAAGAAATCTAAAAAATATTAATGCAATAGATAACTCATTTTGCTACAGAAGAGTGATATATTTCAACTGATCAGTGATCTATTTTACTATTTCCAACAGATTAATCATCCATTAAAATATGTTGGTTATATATTGTAACAAATAACCTACCTGCTGCAATATATCAGTGATCTATTTTTACTGTTTTTAATGGATTACTCATCCGTTACAACATGTTGATTATATTGCAACAGATAACCTGTTGGGTGCAACAGATCAGTGATATGTTTTTACTGTTTACAATATATTAATCATCCATTGTAATAGGTTGGTTATATATTGCAACAGATAAAATATCTGGTGCAACAAATGAGTGATCTATTTTTATAATTTTCAATGGATTACTCATCCATTGCAATAGGTTGGTTATATGTTGCAACAGATAAACTACCTGGTGCAACAGATTAGTGATCTATTTTTACTGTTTCCAACGGATTACTCATTCATTGTAACAGGTTGGTTATATGTGGTAACAGACTTTTTTGGTGCAACAGATGAGTAATCTATTTTTATTGTTTCTAACGGATTACTCATTCGTTGCAACAGGTTGGTTATATGTTGCAAAAGATAAACTACCTGGCGCAATAGATTAGTGATCTATTTTTATGATTTCTAATGGTTTACTCATCTGTTGCAATAGTTGGTTATACATTGCATCAAATAAAATACCTTTGTAACAGATTAGTGATCTATTTTTATTGTTTCCAACAGTTTACTCATCCATTGCAACAGGTCAGTTATATGTTGCAATAGATAATATACCTGGTGCAACAAATGTGTGGTCTATTGAAACTATTATTTTACTGTTGTGCATGTTAGATTTGCTGTTATCCTTTTTTAATGATGCATTAATCAATTATAATATATTTTATATTATTGTTAATTTAAGATAATATGGCTCCTAAAAGAAAAGAAATCAAATCAAGTCAAGTAAAGGAACAAGTGAAGCAACTCAACTACATCCACCACTCTATGAGCTTTCTTTACAAGAATTATCTCAATCAGGAGCAGAAGATAATGAATATGGAGAGGAGAAATATTTTAAAAGAGATGACCCAAATGCTAATAGCCCTTCCGTTGAAGAGTTGGTCAAAACCTTCAGCATTGATCGTTATCCTGTGAGAATGCAGTGCAATGGTGCCATAAATTTAACGGGTTATTTTGTGATTAAGTCAGCCATGGGAAAATCTTTCGATGCCTTCAGAAAAATACTTCGAGAACAAAAATTGGATTCTTATTTTAGGGAAAGCTGCTTTGGGAAATATCTTGATTTACCGAAGGTCAACAATGATCATTTTCAGATGAAAATGATATATGATCTTCTCAAGCACAGTTTTATGTATGAAAACAAAGATAAGATAGATAAGGTGTGGATAAATTACTGTGGTATGCCTGCTTGTTTTTATTGGAAGGAGTTTAAAATAGTTATCGAACAAAAATGTTATCCTCCTTCTCCTTCTCAAGTTTATCTACTCTAACCTAAAAAAAGTACCCTGCACACCCAATAAAGGCATAGGCAAGTTGAGTGATCGTGATGACCTGGTGTTCATTGTTGGTCCAAGCTTCAAAAATAAAATTTGATAGAAGCGTTGAAAGGTAAAGGACTTTCAAAGAAGCACAAACAATCATTGTGCTTGGTATGGTTTGTACATAATACTCTTTCAGCGAGAGACGTTAACAACAACATAAGCCTTGATTTAATAAATCTCTCTGAGGACCTTGAGGCATTTAACAACTATCTTTGGGGTTATGAAAGCTTCAAAATGACTATTAAATATTTGTTGACTCCTTTTACGCCAAAGACAGTCAACTTATATGGATTTCCATGGGCCTTTATGGTAAATATTTCTTTTATCATGATATGATTCATCATTTTTTATTT
Organism: Capsicum annuum; assembly: GCF_002878395.1. Taxonomy (NCBI): domain Eukaryota; kingdom Viridiplantae; phylum Streptophyta; class Magnoliopsida; order Solanales; family Solanaceae; genus Capsicum; species Capsicum annuum. The sequence goes on along the minus strand of NC_061120.1, from coordinate 59,795,347 downwards.
AATAATGCTTTTAATTTATTGGCGTTATATTATAGGCTTGGGCATTTGAAGCCATTCCTTATTTGAGACAACAAGTGAACTATCGGGAAGAATTTTCATGTCCAAGAATCCTGAGATGGTTGTCAACCAAAACTAATAAACATGCAAAATTTTTTGATCTTTTCAATCCCTCGAAAATCAATAAGTCTAATTCTAATCAAGTTTTTTTTTAATTTCTACCAACAGATGAGTTATGTTACCACAGATGGGTCATCTATTCGAAATTATCCTACTGCTCTATTTTATCTGTTCGAATTTATCCCAACAGATGATCTATCTATTGTAATAGATAGAAAATCTATTGTATATCTGTAATTAGCATTGACAATTCTGGCTTTTCAGGTAAATGTCATAGTAGAAGTTACTACTGAAGAGCATAATATCACAGTTGATAATCCATCAACTGCTTCCAAAGAAGAAGAAAAAGTGGAGCCTGTCAATTCAGGAGAACGAAGGAGTTACCCATTTAAAGGGTTTAACATCTCGGACGAGGCTCCAAAAAACTAACAAAGTTGATCAACAACTATTAAGAATGGATTGCCGATGGGTTGTTAAAGTATCATGCCGGCAGGTACATAAATCAACTTTAAAGATATTGATTTATACAATTCTTGTCAAAGAACATGACATTAACACATATAAATCATCATGTAGAAAATAAAATGAAGAACACTACAAAGTGAATGAATCGAGTCTTGGTTTTGATATGTTCGACTTTTTGTTGCACATCTCAAAATGAAAATTGGCTCTATTTGATGTCACAGCCCCAAACTTACTGGAATGATGATGTTTAAATGTCATACATATTATTATTAATTAATAATTTATTTAATTGCATTTAAGCATTAATTTTTTTGTCATGTAATCCAAAATATTTGATAATATGTGCAGCAAATCGATGTCATTTTTAACTACCTCCGAAAGAAGGCCAAGTTGCAAACACCAGAAAAATACAGATACACGATAGACAATTATTTGTACAAAGTTTACATCAATAATGCCTATGATAGGCATTGTCAACAACAACTGGAAGTTTCCCAAAATGAGGAATGCTAAATCAACATTATCAAAGGTTTTAGCATTCTAGCTGGCTTACCTTGGAATTATGTCGATGAAGTGTACATCCCAATCAATTATGGTGATGAATTCTATTGGGTGTTGACTGTCGTCGCTTTAAAAGAAAGATGTATTTGAGTTTACGACTCGATGTCATGAAGGGGACGTTTTGGGCCATCGTCTGAGATACAAAAGCTTGATAAAATACTATCTACTTACCTTGATATGAGGGGCTTTTTAGACCAAAAAATTTGTACTGATTGGTCGACAATTGAAGAATATCGGGATAAAATGGGTAATCCATTTGATGTACAATATGTTGAAGGAATTGCTCAACAAACCATTGGTAGACTATAAGTATAAGTATCATGATTTAGTTTTATTTCATAAATTTCACAATGCTTACATGAACTGCAAGATATGGATTATCTATTTTTTAAAAATACAAAGATTGCAGTCTTTTTGTTGCCTCTTACACCGAGTATTTGAGCAATGGATTACAAGCACCAAATGATAGCCTTGATGTCGGATTACTCCACAAAATATATGTTGCTCTTTTATAAAAATACGAAGAAGCGAAAGCTCAAAAGCTGTACGCAAGTGACATTAAAGATCCACGATGATCAAAGCCGAATTTTGTAGCACCAGATGAAGAACACCTTGTCCATATTTATTAGATCTTTATAGCTTGAGTCCGTCAATGTGATAACCTATCCTCTTTGGTTTAACTTGTTGGTTTATTTGTAGAGTAGATCATTTGTACCTATAATATTTTTTTACATTTCATTTATTTGTTGAGTTATTTCATGTAATTTCTGAAGGCTTTGATTTATTTTATGTTGTCTATGAATATAATTTAATCCTTAGTTTTGAACATGTTAATTAAAATGGAATACTAGATTCAAATATCGCAACAGATAATACATCTGCTGCAACAGGTGACATATCTTATCAAATAGATTTAGACATATATTGCCACATGTAGGTCATCTGATGGAAATTATATAATAGTTCTTCCTACTTTTTTTATTTTTTTCTAATAGATTACCTATCAGTTGCAACAGATAGATATGTGTTACAATAGATTGTAAATCTATTGCAACAGATAGATTGGGAAATATCTGCATAATGCAATAGATTACCAACATATTCCAATAGATAATCATTCTGTCACAACAAGTATTATATTTGGTACAATAGATATACAATCTGTTGCATTATAAAAATTTAACTTTTGCCAGACATAAAAATTATTGCCACTATACGTAAAGTGAAGTGGCTTGAAATAAAAAATTGTTATTGTGTTCATCTCTGTCTTTGTACATATTCTTCTTTACACACGGGCTCCAACAATTTAGTTAGGTCATCTGCTGGAAATTATATAACAGTTCTTCCTACTTTTTATTTGTTCCAATAGATTACCTATCAATTGCAACAGATTGTATATCTGGTACGACAGACAGTCTAGAAAACATCAGCATAATACAATAGATGACCAAACTATTCCAACAAATAATCATTCTCTTACAATAGGTATTATATTTGTTACAATAGATATATAATCTGTTGCATTATAAAAATTCAACTTTCGCAGACATAAAAATTATTGCCACTACATGTAAAGTAAAGTGGCTTGAAATAAAAAATTATTATCGTGTTCATCTCTGTCTTTGTACATATTCTTATTTACACACGGGCTCCAACTATTTAGTTAGGTCATCTGCTGGAAATTATATAACAGGTCTTCCTACTTTTTTTATTTTTTCCATCAGATTACCTATCAGTTGCAACAGATAGATATATATTACAACAGATTATATATCTGTTGCGATAGACAGACTGAAAAATATTTTCATAATGCAATAGATGACCAACCTATTCCAATAGATAATTATTCTATCATAACAGGTATTATATCTGTTACAACAGATATACAATCAGTTGCATTATAAAAATTCAACTTTCTCAAAACATAAAAATTATTGTCACTACATGTAAAGTGAAGTGACTTGAAATAAAAAATTGTTATCGTGTTCATTTCTGTCTTTGTACATATTCTTCTTTACACACGGGCTCCAACCATTTAGTTAGTACCCCATAATCCCAGACCTCTTGCATCTTTCCTACAACAGTATCGCACATACCGATCATTTCTATGCCGGTCAGCAAACACTTAATGTATGCAAACGAGTATAGCCCGCACGCTGCACAGGTTTTATTTTTTTGGAGCTGGATTTTCTTATTTTGACCTTCAAAATCCCATGATCCTTCTTCAAGACTTCCGCCGATAAATGATCCATCATCTTACTCTGCGTTAACAACTTGGGGAACAACTTCAAGATTGGCTTCATATGGGTTAAAAATGTGTCCTCATTAAAGAGAGGTAATTTGCAGTCATAAACCTTAATCTTTCCTTCATCGAGTAGTATCTCAACAACGTGAAAATATTTGACTTCCACATTCATGTCTACAAGGATTCTCTTTGCCTTGGTCCAGCTCTTGCCTTGTAGATATGGCCTCTTCTCTCTTAACATATTTAATCATGTATTTATCCCATTCGAACGTAGAAACTAACTTATCAAATCTCTGATAATCGAAACCAGCTTTGCTACTGAGATTATCGTACCTATCCTTAAAATTGTTGTAAAAGATGAGGTTCATTATCCTATCACCAACATCATAAGTATTCGGGTACGCTAATTGCCTGCCCCTCATGAGGTAGAGAATTTCATCAACATACTGTGGTATAAAAAGACAATTTTTAAATAGGTTAGTAATTGTAAATAAGAAAAACACAGTGGAAAGATTCTGTTGCATAGGGTTCTCTAAATCAGTTCACAGATTACCCAGCTAATGCAACTTATGTAATAGATATGTATTATGTTGCAATAGAATACCTAGATATTGCAACAAATTACACATCTGTTGCGTAGCCTATTCTTCATGAAGTAGATAGGAAGTTTAGGTTAGAAAAAGTAAACTTACATTGTCCACGTACCACTCATGCACATTTGTCATATTCGTGAAGTCTTTGGCAGAAAATGAATGCATGGTGTATTCTTCTGGAACCTTCGTCTTGTCATTCATGATTTCTTACAGTTCATTTTTCTTTTCGTAGCCAAGTGTCGCATAAATGTCCACCTTCTTCAGCGGCCCCTAAACTTCAACAACTTTTGGAGCGGGAGGAGTTGCAATTTTTTTTGTTTTCACAATGGAGAGTATTTGTCTAATGTTTCTTGTCTTCTTTCAACTACCGCTGTAGGAGTGCATGGCTCACTCAGCTTCTTGGATGGTATGATACCCCTCTTGGACTTCAACTATTCAGTAGCTTCAGCAATAGTATCTAGTTTTTGAAGGAGTTTATCCTCTCTATCCTTGTACACTTTACATTTGAAATAAGAACATGAGGGTGAAGAGGGGTGAGAGAAACCACTGTAAGGGTGGGAGGGACCGGTGTAGGGGTGAGAGGGAACTGTGCAAGGGGTGTTTTCAAATGTATTTATTTTTTCCTGAGCACCAATATTCTCATAATCATGACTGGCAGTAGCAGCAGCATCAGGATGGCTACCACCATAATCAATAACTCCACCAGCAACACTCCAGAAGAAGCACCCAAATCTATTGTAGTAGGTTGGTCATGAAGAGCTTCAACATTAGGATGACCTTGCCTAACTGCTCTTCTTATGGCTGTTGCTCCAACCAATTCTTTCTTTATTAACTCCATCGTTGGGTCTGCTTTTGTATCAACAAGACCTAGAGTAATAGAAGAAGTCATCCCCAACTCCTAGCTAGTAGGCACGATCTAAGAATGCACAACCTATAAGAAAAGACAAGAGGCATTTAAATCATATAAAAATAATTCGTAGTCAGTTGGGTTACATGTTAACACAGTCAACTTATGCAACTGACGATCTAGCTACCACAACAGCTGATCTCTATATTGCAATAGATTGATAATATATTGCATTAGATTACCCATTTATTGCATAATTTGTAGTAGATGGGTACTCTGTTAAGTTGGGTTCAGAGAACTAGAGAAATAGATGGTTAATTTATTGTGAAATATGAATCGTCTGTCGCAACAGATTACCCATCTGTTGCATCAGTTGTAGTTGACAGGTAATCTATTGCAACAGAAGACCCATCTGTCGCAACAAATGGCCATCTATTTCAATATCTTCTTTGAGGCAAATTATTTTAGTTGAAAAAAGATGTACTTCATCAGATTACCCATCTATTGCATCATATTACCCATCGTTACATAATTTGCAGTAGATGGGTAATCTGTTGAGTTGGGTTCAGAGAACCAGAGCAATAGAAGGTTAATCTATTGCAAAATATCGATTGTCTATCGCAAAAAATTACCCATTTATTACACTAGTTGCAGTTGACGGGTAATTTATTGCAGCGAACGATGCATCTATCGCAACAGATGGCATATCTGTTTCAATATATTTCTTTGAGAAAATTATTTTAGTTGAAAGAAGATGTACTACATCATTCGGAGAGTTAAAGGGACAGTCTTCTTAATATTTTTTGGTGCCCTTTACAACCAACCACCTAAGGATCCTTGGATGAGAAACCTTATTCGGGTAATCCTTGAACTGCTTTCGGAGGGAAGGAATGATTTCACATGCCCAAGCCTAAAAAATATAAACAAGAAGCAAGCAAAAAAGTCATAATAACTATATTCAATATAAATAAATGAATGAGTAAAAATAGTGATTAATTTTATCATGAAAGCCCAAGGAAAGCTGTATAATGTGATTGTCTTTGGGAATAAATTTGTCAGTAAATATTTGACAGTCAAGTAGTAGCTATTATATCCCTAGGGATGATCGTTAAATTTCTCAAAATCATCAGCAAGCGCCAACAAATCATCTTCTATGACTTTTCTAACGTCTCTTGCCAATAAAATGGAATGGATAAACCATACTAAGCACAATTTCTCCCTGTAGTGATTTGGTATTTTTATCCTCGAGATATGTAATTAAATCATCTGCTTTGTATCTACGTCCAACAATGCCCAACAACCCATTTTTTTTCCCTTACATTTGTTATACCCTTTGTGGGGTGTTTCCTTGATGAGAGGTTCATCTGGATGATCGCATCTCAAGCTAGTCACTATGAAAAACTCTTTCAATCCAAAACAAACTGGCATGCCACAATAGTTGATCTAGATTTCATCCATCTTGTTTTTGCCCTTCTTTGAATCTAGATCATCCCCCGCGTACTTGATCATATGCTTGAGAAAATTATATACCATGCTCATTGGGAAACAGAGAGTGTTGTCCTCAAGCAGATCAAGAAAGAATGCAAAGCAGCTCTTGTTAAAAAGTCCGTCTATGTTTTCATTCTTAATAATAATCCTAAGTTTATCAAAACATTTCCCCGACTACATTTAAGTACAGGATCATCAGTTACTTTGTTAGGGCTATCTATCGACATCGTAACTCAGAACCTATCGATACTAATGGTTTTGACAAGATAATATTGGGAATTTGATATTAATTCATGCCTCATTGGTGAGAAAGAGTTATTACTGTCCTCAACTTTATTTTACCCTGACTGAGATTGTTCAGGAAGTTCCTCCGAATCTATCTGTACTCTAGCCTTTTTTGTTGGGTAGTCAGAAGTTGATCCACTTTCAGTTTCTTTTCTTTTGGGAAACATCTTTTAACTATAAATAATAGAAAAACAAAAGATACATTGCATTTGATGTCTGCATAATTTTTTAAAAAAAGGTAAGACAAATTTCAATAAATTATTATATGTCACATTATAAAAAAAATACTCCAACGGATAACCCATCAGTTGGAACAGATGGAGAATCTGTTTGAAGACCTATTTAATATCTCCCAAAAGATCTTTCACCTGTTTCAATAGATGGACTACCAACACCATAACCAATGCCACCACTAATTCCACTAATACCAACACCAAGACCACTGACACCACCACCAAAAACACAAATACCGACACCACCAACAACTGCCACCACCAACACCATAAACACCATCCAACAATACCAAGACAGTAAATAAAACACTAAGACAAAAAGTAGGGTTTTCTAGGGTGCTTCCTACTTTTTTAGCATCAAAACTCAAAATTGTTAACCCATTCTCGAAGATAGTCCAACTAAAAGTCTTTTTTTTCATCATTAACTAAAAAGCCCAAATTTTTAGAATAAAGAGCAAATATAGAAGTCTTCTCAAACTCTGTTACCTATTAAGATAGAGAAAACAATGGATACAAGCGAGAATGAAGTAAAAAATAACAACTATATGGTCAGAAATAGAAAGAAAATCGATCTATTTTGAAGGGTTGAGCAATATGTTGAGTAGTTGTTGTCTGTATTATTGAGAGAGAGAATAAAAGTGAGAACTTCATATTTGAAATGAGAAAAAGTTTTTTCACACAAATGGATGATTTGTATAGGTTGATTTGTAATTTTGGAAAAGAATGACAAGTTTTGAAATTGTTAATTTGGTCTGAATTGATCTTAATTAATTTTTAAATTTTTTTAAAAGATATAGTTTTTAAAACATTAAGTTAATGAGAGCTTATTTCAACTTAGAGTGATCGATCGATGACTCGGGTAAGGATAAAAGCAATACTAACACCATATAATTGCAAAGACTCAATTAAAGTTGTAGTTGACCCCATGAGCTTATTCATCCCTAGTTCTATCTAAATCAATTAAGGTACTATCTTAACGTTAAGTTAATCAGAACTCATTTCAAGTCAAAGTGATCGATCGAATTGCAAAGACTCAATTCAAGTTATAGTTGACCCTATAAGCTTATTCATCCCTAGTTCCACCTAAATTAATTAGGTACTATCTTAACATTAAGTTAATGAGAACTCATTTGAACTTAGAGTGTTCGATCAATGACTCAGATCAGGATGAATATAATACCAACATCATGCAATTGCAAAGACTCAATTGAAGTTGTAGTTGGCCCTATGAGCTCATTCATCCCTAGTTCCACCTAAATAAATTGAGGTACTATCTTAACATTAAGTTAATAAGAACTCATTCATCCTTAGTTCCACCTAAATCGATTTAGGTATTAGCTTAACATTAAGTTAATGAGAATCTTTTCAACCCAGAGTGATCGATCGATGACTCGGGTCGGGATGAATGTAATACCAACACCATGCAATTGCAAAGACTCAATTGAAGTTGTAGTTGACCGTATGAACTCATTCATTCATCCCTAGTGACACCTAAATCAATTGTAATAAAATCTGTTGCAACAAATGACTGAGCTGTTAGAAATTTTCAAACAGATATTCATATCTGTTACAACAGATGACATATCTGATTTAATTATCAAATAGAAATTTGCATCTGTTGTGACAGATGACTGAGATGATGGAAATTTTCAAACAGATATTGATATCTGTTGTAACAGATGATATATTTGATTTAATTATCAAATGGTCATTTACATATGTTGTTACAAATGACTGAGCTATTAGGATTTTTAAACAGATATTTCTATCTGTTGCAACAGATGATATATCTATTTGAAATTTTTTTTTCTTTTAGTTTTAAAGCAAGCTTCTGTCCGAGTAGATGAAGTAGTACTACTACTAAAGACGGTAGAAAATATTACTTGGATAACTCAAAAATGATTTCATTGAGTAGTCTTATCTTGTCTTTTCAATGTCACTAATCTTCCTCGTGCCCCTTAAATTATTAATGAATATTAATTAATGAATATTGAAACCCACGTCTACGTACACATAAACATCTAGAATTATCTCATTTCTCCTTCAGCTTCAGCTTAAAATTTATTTATTCATCTCTTATCTTTTTCTTTCTCTCCTCTTTAGGGTTATCACAACCTTTTTTTTCTCTCTTTTCTCTTCTCTTTCTCATAAAGATCCTTTCGGATCTAAATCGATCCATATCTTTCCTCGACTAAAATTATTGTTTTGATCCCCTTTTGACATTAAGGTATGGTTCAGTATTGCACTTTCATTCTCGTCTTCTTCTTTGCAAGTTATTTATATTTATTTTTTTATTTAATTACCTGTTCGCCTATATTATATTTATTTTAAAAATTTGAAGGAACTTTTAAGTGTTGAATAAAAGAACTGAGAATTTTTATTACAATATGCAAAAAAATTCATTTGTTGGGAGAAGTTTAAAAGCCTTGTTGGTAGTATCATTTTTTTGTATGTATTTTATTTGTTTCTTTGTTATTGATGTTGTTATTGATATTGTTGGTGGGGTTGGCATCATTGGAACTTGTGGTGTGGTTTGTTGATGGTGTTGGAACAAAGGATATTGCTTCTTTGCTGTTGATGATGTTATTGATAGTATTGGAACAAATGTTGTTGTTTCTTTGTTGTTGATGTTTTTTATTTGTTGTTTATTTGAAGTTTATGATGTTGTTGATATTGCAACAGATAGAGCAACTATTGAAAAAAATCAAACCACCAGCAAAGATGGTTTAATGTATTCCAACAGACTCTACATCTATTGCGATAGACTCCACATCTATTGCAACAAACTCCACATCTGATGCAACAGACTCTACATCAGATGTAACAGACTCCACATCTGATGCAATAGACTCTACATCTAATGCAACGGATGGATAATGTTCTTTCTGTGACATCGATTTTTTTCCTCTTCTTTGTGGATATAAGGAACTGAAAGTTGATCAACTTTTGCCCGACCAACATAAAAGTCTATAGTAAATATGGGTTCAGAGGAATAAGATACATGCTGATGGAACCACTTCATAAGTGGGAGATATGTATTACTGATAATGTTATCGTGGAAACATACATAAAGTACACTGATTTTATGAATGTGGTTTTTACTGATTAGTCATTGATCATTCAAATAAAATATCTGCAATTTTACAGTTAAGTTTGGTAGGTCCGAACTGATAAGGCTAACGGACCATGAATATGGTTCTGATACCCTGTTAAAATTTAATGTCGGTTATTGCTCATATTTATGTGTCTAGCATTATGAAGGGATCTAGTTTTGGTGGCATTGTAAAGAGATTCAATAGCGAGTGGACTAACTTTTAGGGTGTATTGGACCCTTAGAGGGCCTTCGAAGCCTCCCACTGCTTCAACCAAGAATAAAATCAATATAGTTACTGCCCTAGCCCAAATTTATTTGGTTGGGTTGATCGAGGTAATAATTATATGCCAGAAGGTACGGTAGGAGAATGCCTTTGAAGGAAAATAGGTGGTTGATGAAAAACTATATCATCTGAGAGCTAATTAAAGAGGAAACATAGGGTCGAAAGTAACTTCTAGCGAATCTAACTGATGAAACTATCTTAGAACATGAGAAATATGTATCAAGTGCAAATATGAAATTATATTCGGTAATGAAAAATTCGTCTGTGTTTCTCTAAAAGAAAAATAGTGCAGATGGTCTCTTTGCTAGGGAGCTGCGTCTGGGTATCATTGTCGGGATTATCACCTAGATAGAAAATAGTAGAAGACCAAGAAAGCAGCCTTGCGGACATCAAGGGTTTAAATGATGTACAGTAAGTCTAGAAAACTTGCGCCAACAACAATTATAGTTAAAATAAGAAATCTAAGTAAAGGCGGCAATTTCTAAATTTTAATTGCATCCCATGCTTTCTTGTCTGTGGTTTCGATTAGGTCCACTGCTATTGACCTGATCGAAACCACAAACAAGATTGAAATACAGTTTGAGTTTCATTACTTCCTTATCAATATGGTTATAATTGATTGTGTTTTCTAGACTTAGCATGATTTCAACATTTCTTGGAGAAGATTAGAGGCTTGCTGTAGTATGTGAATTTTGATAATTTTCAAGCTTGCCTCCAGCTTGTTGATTTGGTATTAAAGCTTGTTATTTCCATCTTTGAAGTTAGTATAGAGTTCCTGATCTTTTGTGATCTCGATCAGGAATATTATCTTTGAAGTTGTGTGTAATACCCCATATTTTTCCTAGCTTAAATTTGTTCCTAGAATGTTAATAGATAGCTTCCAAAATGAATAATATTTATTCCATGTTGAATTTTCAAGATTTTGACTTTTTATTATGTGGAAAATTAAAAAATCTTTCCATCGATACCAAATTCTCCTAAATCCAACACTCGGAGAAGGAGTTATGATATTTTAAATTAACAGTGCGTCACCTGGACTCTCAGCGCGTCGTGGAGCTAAGAAAATTGGCAGTTGTCAAATTCCAGTGAAACTCCATGATTCCACCGCATCGCGGAGGAGTCCTATTCCACATTTGTCAATTTTCAGCAAGCCTACACGATAGTGACGCGTCGCGCCAGTGGCCAAAATGGCAAAACTATAGGGCACCACGATAGCTCTACGTTTCGGAGAAAGCCCAGTTCCCACTCGTCTTTTTCCAGAGAGCCACCGCGATTGTGGTGCGTCGCGGTGGCCACCCAAATTGGAAAAATATTATATTTTCCAGTTCCGTTCAGCAGTTTATAGAGGGTTTTTGGTCAATTCCCAAGGCCCCTATCTATCTTAAACATGAGATTAATCATATTTCTAAGCAATGTTTCTCATTATTCATCATTCTCTTTAAAAGCAAAACCCTAGAAACCAAAATCCCCTTCTCCAATAAATCAAATTCCACCATAGATTCTACAAGAAATCTTTAGATTAAAGATTCCCAAGATTGGATAGTCAACACCTCATCTTCAAGAACTCAATTAGGAATCAATAACTCAAAATTCTTCATCTAATCATCTACCAAGGTATGTGGAGTTTGAACAAGGATAATTCTTTCATCCTTGTGCCCAAAACTTTATTTTAATTACAAATTTACTGCAAGTTATATGATTTTCCATGAAGTTCAAGTTAGGGTTCATACCCATTATCATTATTTGCAAGATTATGAGATTTTCCATGATTTAGAAGTTGAATTACATGATTATATTTATATTTCCATGCATATTATTGAAATTTCCAGATTTTAAGTTGATTTATGAATGTTTACACTATCAAGCATGAATTTTAAGATATTTTAACATGAGATTGATGCATGGGTTATTACACCCTAATTAAGATTTGTTGTTTTGAGATTATTTATGCTATGAGCACCCTCAGATAAGATTATTCACAGATTTTGACGAAGATTTGACCTTTTGGTCCTAAGATAAGATAAGAATCCACTTTGTTCAGATAACTTGAGATTTATAGAAAAAAAAAACATAATTGATTTTCTTGTAAACCCTTATGCTATTTTTTGAAGTGGATTTCTTAAGATTTTGAGCCTAAAAATGGGAGTAGTATTTAGCACTGATATGGGTAGGTTGCTACGGTTTCAGACCCCAAAACTACATGCCAACGTAGGATGTAGATTTATTCCCACTTCTACATGGATGACTCAGATTGTGATCACTAAGATAGAAGTTCTATTCCGATGGCAAGGGAAGAACAACCCTACCTAATGGGGACCAGACGTGGGACTCCATGGATGCTCACATGGTGTATGTCGGTTAGAAGAACCTCCCAAAAGAAGTCCCCTACTCTTAAAACATCTTATTGATCTGAAGTCTTAAGATAAAACGTTTTCCCTTTAGATAAAGTGTTTTCCCCTAATAATAAAGACTTTTAGAAAAAGATTTATAGAAAAGCTTTTAGAAAACTAAGTGTTAAGGCTCATAATTTTTACTCAAATTATGCTCTACAGAAAAATACTAGCCACAATTTTTAGCTTTCAGATTTTAGATTAAGAGTGAGTCCTTTCTACACTTAGATAGTATGATTTAAAGGGAGAATACAAGTACAATTTTAGAACTAAATGTTATGGCTCACGAGATTTATAAAGTATTTTTGTTTCTCATTGCTACATATTTCAGTATTCCACATATCCAGCATATGTGAGTCATTTACATTTAGTATACAGTGCATTACAAGTTATGATGATGAGATAATATTTACTTATGCATTTCACCCCTATATACTTAGTACATCCGCAAAGTACTGATCCACATATATGTCTATGTGCTACATTGTCTCATAATGTAGGTATCAGCTCAGTTGTAGTATGTATACTATATTCAGACAATTTGCAAATTCTAGCCAGCAGATGAGAAGTTCTCCTACTTTGAGGATTTTAGTTAGATTTTGTTGATGCACTTTATTTTCTTATTCATATGTATTGATTAGTGATAGTTGGAGTCGCACCCCAACTATCTATAGTCAGTATAGTAGAGGCTTCACAGATTTCAATTAGAGAAAGTCATGTATTTTCAGTCACTCTTTTAGACTTTATCAGAATGTAAAAGTTGTATTGATATTGTATTTTTCCTAGATTCCATCGTTATTAGGTTTCTGCACAGTAAACTCAATCGTTTATGCATATCATTTAGTTTCTTATGAGTTATACCAGTAGAAGGGTTGGCTTGGGATCACTTGTGGTCCTAAGCATCGTGTGACACCCCAGGATAGATTTTTGGAGGGTTACATTATGGCATTATAGAAGCCCTTCAAAATACTTTCTTTAGAAGCCTTAAAGGATACATATAGGGTCGCTATGTATATTTTTAGGTCAAAATATGTTGATGCACAGTCAAGATGTGGTCCCAACCGTTGAATAGCTCACTTTTATCGAGCGTTGCTCAATGCAGCTTGATCAACCAAGATTTAAGGGATTTGACAAATTAATAATCAAGGAGTCATGTAATGTTTGATCTAAACTGACTCTACCAAGCCTATCAAACGTTACGTAACTCCAGACTCATTACCCTATCAAAGGCCTTTGCCTGAGTTAGTGGAAAAATCAAACGAGCTCAATCTCTCAACCTTTCTGCCGATCACTCTTCTCCAATATAGCTGACAAGATATCCGCCATGCAAAAGTCTACATCGTCGCCAGAAATGCTTGCCAGGGCACAAGTCTTTAAAAGGCATCAACTATAATCTCTCAATATCAAGTGATATTGAGATATTTCTAGTCATGCCTTCTAGAGACTTTTGCTATGACAAGAATTTTTGCTGATGACAAGATATTCTCTATGCAAAAGTCTACACCGTCAGCAAAAATTCTTATAAAAGCAAATGTAACGACCAAAAAATTTGATGAAATTTGTGATTTTATGTGATTTGACTATTTTACCCTTTCCCGTAGTTGCATTATGGTATTTCTGGGGTGTGGGAGTGATTGACATGATTTTTGATGTATTTTGGTATCATTTATGCAATATTGTGATTTTTGATGGCTTCGAGAGCCTTATTTTGCATTTATGTGGTTATATTTTGATCCGTGTAGCTCCAGCAGCTCCAGAGTATCAATTTTAGGCTAGTTATATCTTTGGTTTAGGTCCTATTTCACCCGAGCTCATTTCGACCTATTGGTCGGAAAGTTGAAAAATTGGAAAGTTGGGTATTGGACTCACTTTTGGTTGAAACGACCTCGTATGGAAAATCTGACTTCACCAACAGATCCAGAATGTCGATTTTACTGTGTTAGCATATTTGGTATAATTTTAAGGCTTTTAAATCTCATTTCGACCCTCAGTTTGAAAAATTATAATTTTGGCTCTCGGGGGTCAATTTTGTGAAAATGAATTTTTCTGGAAAATCTTGTATCGCCATCGCGTCTGGAACTTCGAATTTAGTGTGGTTACATAGTTTGTTTTCATAAATCGTACTCCGAACGAATCCCGAACACCCTGTCGAAGTCCATTTCGAGTTAGAATAAAAATTGGTCAGTTAAGCAGAAAAATCTGCAATATATATAGCAGTTTTTTCATATTTTTGGCCTATTTTGCTTATTTTTTCATCTTGTCTCTTGAGAGTTAAACCCTAAATATTTTAGGATCTTAAAAGTGAAGTTTGTGAGAGCTTGAAAAGCTAGATTAACACCTATTTCTTGATTTTAATTACGGATTTAAGACAAGAATTCACCCTTTTCTTAAAAATTTCTTGATAAATTTCTCAAAACCCCAAAAATCTTAGGGCATGGTTTTATACCTAAATTTCATATCCTTTCACTTGAATAATATTTTTATCTTATAATTACTAGTTTTTCATTAATTTAACCTTCATTTCGATTCTTGATTTTAACCCGGATCTCAGGAATTTTACCCGGTAAAGCTCAAAAATGGCTTTGCTTCGATTTGACCTCCATTTTTCACTCGATTTAACTTGGGTTTTCATCTGTAGGTTCCTAAAAATATGGGAAACATATTTTTGAAGTAAAGTTCCAATTTTGCCCTTCTTTTTTGAAAACCTATTTTGGGGGTCCGTTTTGACCCCGAACCAAAAGTAGTCAATATGGGTGTCGTTGTTTTATTTTGATGCGTAGATTTCATATTTGATGCTTTTAGTAGAGTTCAGGATTGTTCGTGAAAAGTAAGGTCGCGGTTTCAAGTGTAGCGGACCGGTTTTGACTTTCGAGGTAGGTTATGGGTTAACTCTTCAGACTGGGTTGGGTAGTAAATGATGGTACAAAATGCATGTTAAGGGTGGGAACTAATCATGAAAAATGGCTATCTACCTGTTGTGCCCGTGTGGGGGCCTATATGTGATGTAATTGTCAAAATTGAAATATTAGTGATATGCTTGATCGTGTGGGGGTCCTATGTGACATTGATAGCCTTATATACATGTGAGTAATGTATTGTATTGTTTAATGTGGTACCATGGGTGTATTGGGATTATATTCATACTTTACTGGCATACGAGACATGTAGAAATTCATGGATGAAATGAAAATAACCAGTGAATATTGGCTCATGTGGTTGTGGAAATGTATCATTGTGGTTGGTTGTGGAAATATATCATGTGGTTGGTTGTGGAAATACTTATTGTGATTTTTTGGGATCATTACATCTTCATATCATACTCATTCATGAAACATTGGTACCAGCATGGCAACATCTGAGAAACACTGGCAACACCTTTTTAAAAATATTGTAACACCTTATAAAACCCTTTTCGAGGGATATGCCAGAAAGGATATATGATATATGTGGATTTTATATGGGTTGACAAACCCCCCATGGGTCCTGTGTCGGGAAGCTTTGGCTTCGTAGGTGTATACAGGGATTGTGCGATGATCCCAGAGGTTGTCCAACAACCTCGTGCATCATCATCATTATCATATACATTGCACTTACTTTATTGTGTTTATGTTGTGTTGTATTGCCTTATTGACTTGTCATCTATGTATTTGTCTTACCTTTCTTTACTTGTATTTGATGATCTTGTATCTACATGTTCTCTCTTGGTCTATTTTATATGTGACAGAATCTATACTTGTATTCTATATCTTGATGTCTTTTTGCAATATTTGTGAGATATATTAGAACTGTTAGTGCAAGCGCGGTGGGCTACCATTGTGGGACATTTTCTGATTGCAAGTGACGTGCCCTTGTTGTATATTTTGTATGCCTTATTTACTACTTTGCTTAGTCGGCCTATGATATCTACTGAGTACAAGTGGACCGTACTCATGCCTACTGTGCCCTTTCGGTGCAGGTCCTAGCTCGAGTGCGCCTCAGCTTACTTGATTTGGGCGGATGTTGGAGCTTCCAAGGTAGCTGTTGGATATTCATGTGTCCAAAGTTTACCTCTATCTTTTTATACTAGTTATGTCTTTATTAGTGTTCGGAGACAGATATTATTCCTTTGTGATTATTTTTCAGAAGTATTTAACTCTTGGATTGCATTAGTAGTTCTTACACTATTGACACCTAGTTTTGGGCATGATTGGTGTTTTGGATAAGTTCTTTCCGCATTGTTAAGATTATTTATATGGTTCGGCTTCATTCTAGAAGCCTTACCTTTGGTATTTCTATCTTTTTCTCTCTTCATATCAGTTTGGGTGATAGGCTTACTTGTTAAGGAACACCGTGACAAGTGCCATAATGACCCTCATTTTTGGGTCGTGACAAATTCGTATCAAAGCAGCCAGGTTTTATTGGTATCAATGGTGTAAGAACGGGATATCTAATAGAGTCTCGTGGATCGGTACGTAGACTCCATATCTACCTTCGAGAGGCTATAGGATGTCTTTAGGAAAATTTCCTCATTTCATTCTTTATTTAGCAAAATTTTTTCATACCCTGTATTCTGAGTTGTGTTTCACTCTTTCTACACGAATGGAGTTGCTTATACCTCTTATCAGTTGAGAGATGCAGCGAGAGATTATTGGATATCATTTGTTGGTTGTAGGCTTGTTAATGCTCATGAGTTATCATAGGATCAGTTTGTTGTTGCCTTTCTTGAGAGATTTGTGTCTTTTAGTTTGAGAGATCATATGTGGGACGAGTTTGATAATTTGGAGTGGGGCTCCATGATAATTTTTTAGTATAAGGTATGCTTCCATACCCTGTCTTGATGTTTCTAAGATAGCATTTCCACCGAGTTTGAGAAGATTCAAAAGTTTGTGAAAGGTTGAGTTATCTCCCTTTTGTTGGCTACATTTCATATAGTTGTGTTTGGGGCTTTTTTTTTTGAATATTGTGGATCATGCTAAGATGATAGATGATATTCTTAGTGCATCTCAAGGAGGCGCTAAAAAGGCGTGATATTTTTGTGAGTTCAGGAGTCAGACTTCTCGAGGCAGAAATTTTAGAGGTTCTCGTGGATACTATGGTAGGCCAATACAGGCGGCATTACAGAGTTCAGGTGGTAGAACTTGTAGTCCAGCAGTTCAGGGTAGACATTCAGGCCCAGTTGTACCTTCTCCTATTGAGACTAGTTGCAGAGGTTGTTATGTGTGTGATGAGATTGGCCATGTGGCCAAGGACTATTTTTTCCGTGTGTTTAGAGATAACCTTATTTCAGTTGTGAGAGGTAGGTATTCTACTAAAGGTGCTAGACGTAGATATGGTAGAGCTCATGTTTGTGGTTATGGGCCACTCAGCCAGATGGTAGTCATGGATAGTGCTATGCTATATCAGTCAGATCTGAGGTGGACGCTTCAGATGCTATGATTGCAGATACCATTCTATTTATTTCAGACATGCATGTTATTATTTGATCCTATATCGACTTTCTTCTATGTGCTTGTATATTTTTCTTTGGGTTTTGATTCTGGTAGGGAGCCTCTTTCCATGCCTATTCGTGTATCTACCTCGGTAGGTGATTCTTTAGTGATGGATCGGGTGTACCGATCTTGTGTTGTGACTTTTATCGGACGTGAAACTTTGGTAGACTTACTTGTGTTAGATATGGTCCATTTTGATGTTATTTTGGATATGGATTGTTTGATTTCTTATCATGTTGTCTTAGATTATTTTGCTAGGACTGTGACTTTATCTTTAGTTGGTGTGACAAGGATAGCTTGGAAAGGGTATACTTAATTTGGGTCTTAAGAGGGTTATATCTTATGTTCAGGCTCATAAATTGGTTGAGAAGGGATGAGTATCTTACATGGCCCATATTCATGACACAAGTGTTATTTCGCCTTCTTTCTTGGATTTTGTCCGTGTTGCCCGTGAGTTTATAGAGGTGTTCCCTACGGGCTTTCCTAGTAGACCTTCAAATTGAGATATTGATTTTATTATTAATGTTGAGTCGGGCACCGAGCCCATTTCTATTCCTCCTTATAGGATGGCCCCAATAGAGTTAAAAGAAACTGAAGGATCAGTTATAGGAGTTATTGGATAAGGGATTTATTCAACCTAGTGTTTTAACTCGGGGTGCGTCTGTCTTGTATGTAAAGAGAAAGGATGGGTCTATACAGATATGTATTGATTATCGACAGTTGAACAAGGTGATGGTTAAGAATAAGTATTCTCTTCCTCGCATTGATGATTTGTTTGATCAGCTTCAGGGCACTGTGGTATTTTTGAAGATTGAATTGTGGTTCAGTTATCATCCAGTTAAGGATTAGAGCTTTGGATATTCCAAAAATAGCTTTTCAGACTCGATATGGTCATTATAAGTTCTTGGTCATGTCTTTTGGGTTGACCAATTACCCTGCCCTATTTATGGAGTTGATGAATAAGTGCTTCGACCATATATTGGCTCCTTTATTATGGTATTTATAGATGATATCTTAGTTTATTCCAAGAGTGAGGTTGAGCAAGAGGAGCATTTATGGATTGTGCTTTAGAGATTAAGGGATGAGAAGTTGTATGCTAAGTTCTCTAAGTGTGAGTTTTGGTTAGTGTCTATTTTCTTTCTTGGGTCATGTGGTGACTAAAGAAGGTATTATGGTTGATCCAGCTAAGGTTGCAGCGGTTCGTGATTTGGGCTAAACCTACTTCGCCCATCGAGATTCGGAGTTTTATTGGCTTGGTTGAGTATTATCGACATTTTGTGAAGGGTTTTTCATCCATTGTAGCTCCATTGACCAAGTTGACCCAGAAGAAGATTTCTTTTTAGTGGTCCGAAGCTTGTGAGGCAAGCTTCCTGAAGCTCAAGGATTTGTTGACTTCAGCTCCTATATTAGCTTTGCCTAAGGAGGGCGTGGGCTTTACTGTCTTTTGTGATGCTTCAGGTGTTGTGTTGATGCAGGAGGGAAAGGTAATTACTTATGCATCTCGTCAATTAAATCCTCATGAGATGAATTATCCTACCCATGATTTGGAGTTGTGCGCAGTTGTGTTTGCCTTGAAGTTTTGGAGGCACTACTTGTATGGATTCCATTGTGAGATCTTCTCAGATCATCGTAGCCTTTTATACTTCTTTATCAGCGAGATCTTCTTAGGAGGCAGCGTCGTTGGCTTGAGTTGCTTAAGGATTATGACTTGACTATTCTCTACCTTTAGGGAAAAGCTAATGTAGTTGTGGATACCTTGATCTAGAAGTCAGCTAGCATGGGTAGCTTGGTACATCTTTTGACTCAGGAGAGGTCTTTGGCCTTGGAGGTTCAGTCTTTAGCTAATCTGATGGACAGGCTTGATATTTCAATACCAGGGTGTGTTTTGGCACTTGTGGATACTAGACTCTCTTTGATGGAATAGATTTGAGCTTATTAGTTTGACGATGTTGGGTTGAGGTTGGTTCGAGATAAGATATTGAGTGGAGAGTCTAAGGAAGCCTCACCTAATTCAGATAAAGTTTTAAGGATTAAGGGTTGAGTTTGTATGCCGAGAGTGGTGATCAAATTAGATTGATCTTGGAGGAGGTCCATTGTTCCAGATATTCCATCCATCCAGGTGTGACTAAGATGTATCGTGATTTGAGATAGCACTACTGGTAGGGTGGTAGGAGGCTAGATATAGCATATTTTGTATCTCATTTCCTATGTTGTCAGTAGGTGAAGGCCGAGCATATGAGATTTGGTGGTTTACTTCAGAGGTTACCCATTCCTGAGTGGAAGTGGGAATGCATCACTATGGACTTTGTGACTGGTTTGCCGTGTACATCTCATAGTTCTGATAGTGTTCGGATTATTGTGGATTGATCGACCAAGTCAGCTAATTTTATATCGGTTCAGGTCTCATTTAGTGCTGAGAGGTTGGCCCGTATCTACATTCATGAGATTATGCGTCTGCATGGTGTGCCGGTGTCCATTATTTCAGATCGAGGTCCTGTGTTCACATCTCGCTTTTGGAAGACTTTCCAGGATGAGTTAGGTACTCGAGTGGATCTTAGTTCAGTTTTCACCCTAGACTGATGGCCAGTCAGAATGGACTATCCAAGTTTTGGAGTATGCTTCGCGCGTACATGATAGATTTTGGTGGCCAGTGAGAGTAGCATTTGTCTTTAGCATAGTTTGCACATAGTAATAGCTACCATTCCAGTATTGATATGGCTTCTTTTGAGGCATTGTATATTAGGCGTTGCCGCTCTCCAGTAGGTTGGTTCAATGTTTTAGAGGTGAGACCTCGAGGTACGGACTTGCTTCATGAGTCTTTGGATAGGGTCCGAGTCATTCAGGATAGACTTAGAGCGGTCCAAAGTAGGCAGAAGTATTATGCTAATCGTAGACTTTGTGTCTTGAGTTTTGGTGTTGGTGATCATGTTTTCCTTCGAGTTTCACTCATAAAGGGTGTGATGAGGTTTGGGAAGAGGGACAAGCTTAGCCCCAGGTATATTGATCCGTTTGAAATTCTTCGGACTATTGGTGATATGGCTTATGAGTTGGCTTTGCCCATTGATCTATCTATTGTTCATCCAGTTTTCATGTTTTTATGCTTTGTTTCTATATTCTTGACAAGTATCATGTCATTCGTTGGGATTTAGTTCAGTTAGATGAGCGGTTGTCCTTTGATGAGGAGCCAGTTTCCATTTTGGCTAGGGATGTTAGGCAGTTGCGCTCTAAAGTGATCCTTGTGGTTCAGGTCCAGTGGCAACTTTGACCTGTAGATGTGACTACTTGGGCAATTGAGTCTGATATGCATAGTTTCTATCCCCAGCTTTTCATTGATTCAGGTATTTCATTGCCTTAGTTCGAGGACGAACTAGATTTTTAGTGATGGATGATGTAATGACAAAAAAATTTGATGAAATATGTGAAATTTATGATTTTGTGTGATTTAACTATTTTACCCCTCCCCATAGTTGCATTATCGTATTTCTGAGGTGTGGGAGTGGTTGACATAAATTTTGATGCTATTTGGTATCATTTATGCAATATTGTGGTTTTTGATGGCTTCAAAAGCCTTATTTTGGACTTACATGGTTATATTTTGATCCGTGCAACGAATGACCGAACGGACTATGCCAGCAGCTCCAGAATATCGATTTTAGGCTAGGTAGACCTTTGGTTCGCGTCCTGGTTCACCCGAACTCATTTCGACCTATTGGTCGGAAAGTTACAAAATTGAAAAGTTGGGTATGGGACCCACTTTTGGTTGAAACGACCTTTTATGGAAAATCCGACTTCGCCAACTGATCCGGAATGTCGATTATAGTGTGTTAGCATATTTGGTATGATTTTACGGCTTTTAAATCTCATTTCGACCCTCGGTTTAGAAAATTTTGATTTCAGATCTCGGGGGTCAATTTTGTGAAAACGAATTTTTCTGAAAAATCTGGTATCGCCATCGCATCCGGAATGTCGAATTTAGTGTGTTTGCGTAGTTTGTTTGCATAAAATAGACTCCGAACGAATCCCAAGCACCCCGTCGAAGTCCATTTCAAGTTATAATAAAAACTGCTCAGTTATGCAGAAAAATCTGCAATATATATAGCAGCTTTTTCACATTTTTGGCCCATTTTGCTCATTTTTCATCGAGTTAAACCCTAAATATTTTGGGAGCTTAAAAGTGAAGTTTGTGAGAGCTTGGGAAGCTAGATTAACACCTATTTCTTGATTTTAATTATGGATTTAAGGTAAGAACTCACCCTTTTCTTAGAAATTTCTTGATAAATTTCTCAAAACCTCAAAAAATCTTAGGGCATGATTTTAAACCTAAATTTCATTCCCTTTCACATGAATAATATTTTTATCTTATAATTACAAGCTTTTCATCAATTTAACCTTCAAAACAACTCTGATTCTTGATTTTAACCAGGTTTCAAGGATTTTACCCGGTAAAGCTCAAAAATGGCTTTTCTTCGATTTGACCTCCGTTTTTCACTCGATTTAACTTGGTTTTTCATCTGTAGGTTCCTAAAAATATGGGAAACATATTTTTGAAGTAAAGTTTCAATTTTTCCCTTCTTTTTTGAAAACCTATTTTGGGGGTCCGTTTTGTCCCCGAACCAAAAGTAGTCAATATGAGTGTCGTTGTTTTATTTTGATGCGTAGATTTCATATTTGATGCTTTTAGTAGAGTTCGGGATTGTTCGTGAAAAGTAAGGTCGCGGTTTCAAGTGTAGCGGACCGGTTTCAGCTTTCGAGGTAGGTTATGGCTTAACTCTTCAGACTGGGTTGGGTAGTAAATGATGGTATAAAATACATGTTAAGGGTGGGAACTAATCATGAAAAATGGCTATCTACCTGTTGTGCCCGTGTGGGGGCCTATATGTGATGTAATTGTCAAAATTGAAATATTATGTGATATGTTTGACCGTGTGGGGTCCTATGTTACATTGATAGCCTTGAATACATGTGAGTAATGTATTGTATTGTTTAATGTGGTACCATGGGTGTATTGGGATTATATTCATACTTTACTGGCATAGGAGACATGTAGAAATTCATGGATGAAATGAAAATAACGAGTGAATATTGGCTCATGTGGTCGTGGAAATGTATCATTGTGGTTGGTTGTGGAAATATATCATGTGGTTGGTTGTGGAAATACTTATTGTGATTGGTTGTGAGCATTACATCTTCATATCATACTCATTCATGAAACATTGGTACCACCGTGGCAACATCTGAGAAACACTGGCAACACCTTTTTAAAAATATTGTAACACCTTATAAAACCCTTTTCGAGGGATGTTTCGGAAAAGAGATATGAGATATGTGGATTGTATATGGGTTGACGAAACCCCCATGGGTCCTACGCCAGGAAGCTTTGGCTTCGTAGGTGTATACGGGGATTGTGCGATGATCCCAGAGGTTGTGCAACAACCTCGTGCATCATCATCATTATCATATACATTGCACTTACTTTATTGTGTTTATGTTGTGTTGTATTGCCTTATTGACTTGTCATCTATGTATTTGTCTTACCTTTCTTTACTTGTATTTGATGATCTTATATCTATATGTTCTCTCTTGCTCTATTTTATATGTGACATAATCTATACTTGTGTTCTATATCTTAATGTGTTTTTGCAATATATGTGAGATATATTAGAACT
>NC_061120.1:59738610-59771512 GCF_002878395.1 Capsicum annuum | reverse complement strand
TTGTGTTGTATTGCCTTATTGACTTGTCATCTATGTATTTGTCTTACCTTTCTTTACTTGTATTTGATGATCTTATATCTATATGTTCTCTCTTGCTCTATTTTATATGTGACATAATCTATACTTGTGTTCTATATCTTGATGTGTTTTTGCAATGTATGTGAGATAGATTAGAACTGTTAATGCAAGCGGTGTGGACTACCATTGTGGAATATTTTTTTATTGCAGGTGATGTGCCCTTGTTATATATTTTGTATGCCTTATTTACTAGTTTGCTTAGTCGATCTATGATACTACTAAGTATAAGTGGACCGTACTCATGCCTACTGCGCCCTTGCAGTGCAGGTCCTAGCTCGAGTGCGCCTCAGCTTACTTGATTCGGGCGGTTGTTGGAGCTTCCAAGGTAGCGGTTGGACATTCATGCGTCCGAAGTTCACCTCTATCTTTCTATACTAGTTATGTCTTTATTAGTATTCGGAGATAGTTATTATTCCGTTGTGGTTATTTTCCCGTTGTATTTGACTCTTGGATTGTATTAGTAGTTCTTACACTATTGACACCTTGTTTTGGGCATGATTGGTGTTTTGGATAAGTTCTTTCCGTATTGTTAAGATTATTTATATGGTTCGGCTTCATTCTAGAAGCCTTATCTTGGGTATTTCTGTCTTTTTCTCTATTCATATCAGTTTGCGTGATAGACTTACTTGTCAAGGTACGCCGCGACAAATGCCATCATGACCCTCATTTTTGAGTTGTGACAGCAAAAGTCTTCAGAAGGCATTATTAGTGATGTACAAGGTCCATACAAGAACAATTATCAACTCTTTTGTCTTGCTCAAGTATCCAGAAAAAATTTTAACTTCTCTATCTTGCACTGTTGAGCAACGTACAAACTTGTCATACATTTCAACTCCTCTGTACATTGCTCAATAGTGCAAGACAGAGGAGTTGGAAATTTTTTTTTCAGATACTTGAGCAAAAAAGGGGAGTTGATAATTGTTCTTATGTGGCCCTTGTACATTATAATAATGCCTTCTGAAGACTTTTGCTCTAGCAAGAATTTCTGCTGATGGTGTAGACTTTTACATAAAAGATATCTTGTCATCAGCAGAAATTCTTGCTGTAGCGAAAGTATTGGGAAAGCATGACTAGGAATCTCTCAATATCACTTGATATTAAGAGATTACTATTGATGCCTTCTGAAGACTAGCGCCCTGGCAAGCATTTCTGGCGACGTTGTAGACTTTTGCATGGAGGATATCTTGTCATCTATATTGGAGAAGAGCGATCAACAGAAAGGCTAAGAGATTGAGCTCATTTGATTTGTCTACTAACTCGAGCAAAGGTTTTTGATAGGGTAATAAGCCTGAGTTACATAACATTTGATAGGCTTAGTAGAGTCAGTTTAGATCAAACGTTACGTAACTCCTTTCTTATTAATTTATCAAATCCCTTGAATGTTGGTTAAGCAAGCTGCAATGAGCAAAGCTCTATAAAAATGAGTTATTCAATGGTTGGAACCACATCTGGAGTGTGCATCAACATATTTTGACCTAAAACAAACACAACGACCCTGTATGTATTCTTTAAGGCTTATGAAGAAAGTGTTCTAAAGGCCTTCTTCAATACCACAACTTTGAAGGAGAAACTATTCCTGATCGGGCTCACAAGAGACCAGGAAATCTATACCAACTTCAAAGATATCAATGAAAAACTTGAAAACTGAATCGACAAGCTGGAGGCAAACTTGAAAATTATCAGGATTCACATACTACAGCAAGCCTCTGGTCTTCTCCACGGAATGTTGAAAGCATGTTAAGGCAAGAAAACACAATCAATTAATTCATATTACTAAGGAAGTAATGAGACTCAATCTATCTTTCAATCTCGTTTGTGGTTCTGATCAGGTCAACAACAGTGGACATAATCGAAACCACAAATAAGAAGGCATGGGATGCAGTTTAAAATTCAAAAATTGTTGTCTTCGCTTAGATTGCTTACTTTAACTGCAGTTGCTATTGGCGCAAGTTTTCTAGACTTACTGTACATTATTTCAATCGTCGATGCCCGTAAGGCTGCTTTCTTGGTCTTATGCTATTTTATATCTAGGTGATAATCCCGACCACGCTAACTAGTCGCAGCTCCCTAGCAAAGTGTCCATCTGGATTATTTTTCTTTCGGAGAGACATCAGACGAATTTACATTATCGAATACACTTTCATATTTACACTTGATTCAGATTTCTCATGTTTTAAGATAATTTCATCGGCAAGATTCTCTAAAAGTTCCTTGCTACCGTATGTCTCCTCTTCAATTAACTCTCAGATGATAAAGTCTTTCATCAACTCCTCATTTCCTCGCAGTCATTCTCCTTCGGCTCCTTCTGGCGTATAATCATCTTCTCGAATAACCCTTCCATATAAATTTGGGCCAGGGAAATTTCTACTATTTTTTCATTCTTGTTTGATGTAGTGCGAGGTTTTGAAGGCCTTCTCAGAGTCCAATGCACACTTAAAGTTAAGTCCAATCGCTATTGGATCTCTGCAATAACACCAAATATTGATCCCTTCTCAAAATTTAATAAGCATGAGCAAGAGAAATAATCGTCAGTAATTTGTAACAGGGTATCTGCACCATCTTCATGGGGCCTTAGCCTTATCAATTCGAATCCAACAAACATAACTGTACAATGCAGGATCTTATTTGAATGATCAGTGCCTAATAAGTTAAAAACTGCATTCACAAAAATATTGTACATTATGTGTGTTGTCAATATGACCTTATCAGTAATACTTAACTCCTACACAATACAGTGGATACATCCATCTGAACGCACCTTATTCTTTCTAGTCCATCTATGGCTTAAATTGAATAAACAGATGACTAACAAGTTGCAATAGATGTCACATCTGTTTAAATTGTGAAATAATTGTAGACATTTGTTACGACAGATGATCAATCTGTTGCAACATATGACATATCTGTTGGAAAAGCAAACAAATACATCCATCTGTTGCAACAGATTGTCAATGTGTTGTAAGTTATCCAACAGATAGAATATAGTTTGAAATAGATTACCCATATGTTAGATTTATTTTAAAGCAATTTTCTTTTCTTTTCGAAATATAATAAAAGATAAAATATTATATTTAGATCCATTTTTTTAATTTACATATTCAAAAAGTCACCAATTTTATTTAATTAAGGGATATGAAAAGTTGTGGTTTTTTGTTTGACTAACCCCTTCCAATTCAATCATTTATAAATAGGTCTCTCATTACTCATTCATTCTACTACACTTACAAATATGGTTGATCCAGATTCGTACAAGAAGATTCATATCGATTCCTTGTAGGAACTTCAAAGGCAGTTTGATGAACTCCAGAGGGATTTGGCTGACTTTGGAGCAAGGCTGAAGAGGGCCCTGCTGCTGCCGAATGAAAATTGTCCGGTTGACAATAATAATAGTAATAATAATAATAATAATAATAATAATAATAATAATAATAGTAATGATAATAATAATAGTAGTTTATATCTTTTTCTTTTAGCATATATGTTTTTCTCCTTTTGTATATTGGATCTATCCAAGGGATTCAAAAATCTATGTTTGGTGATCGACTTTGAATTTTTAATTCTTATTTAATTTTTAATTATCATTTTATTTATTTCATATTCTCAACATGTCGACGGTTGGTGGTAGATATTGAGCATTTGTGAAAACTGAGGTTAATCTGATGGGACAGATCGATCAAATGTTACTACAGGTGGTAATTAATAAAAAAAAAAAGGTTATTGTTATTGAGAGGGTGAGAAGACATAAATTTTTTATTAATATAAAAAATGGTTCAAAAATAAATAATAAGGAAATAAATGATAAACACAATTTATAACCATAAAAGAATAGTTATTTGATTTTAATAACTGATCGTAACTTTTCACCATTTTTGTTTTTAAATTTATTTTTTAAAATTATTTATTTATTATATAATAAAAAAAGTTACAATATTGGATTTATATGATGATTGTTAACAAAAAGGTGAACAGTCATGACTTTTTATCTAAAATACATTCAACAATGTTGCTGATGCATCAAATTCCCCATTAAAAAAAGCTATTAAAACAGATCGTCCATTTGTTGTAACAGATGGTATATCTGTTGCAACTGATGGTTTATCTGATGCAACAGATATACAATCTATTGCTAGAACTCAATAAAAATGCTTATTATTTTATTAAAGAAATGGTTATTGAAAAGGTATTTTTTTAATTTATATAATAAAAAAGTTTGCAAATTTGGATTAGTGATATGATGATAATTTTTTTAAAAAAAGATAGATTATATGTTGCAACTGATAGATTATCTGATGTAACAGATTCTCTATTTATTGCAACAGATGGTATAGCTGTTGTCACGGATAAGTTATCTGATGTAACAGATATAGAATCTGTTGTCACAACTCAATAAAAATGATTCTTGGAAAGAACTAATTAATAATAATAATCTGAAAAGACATAACTTATCACAATATTTCTTAATTTAATGAAGTCATAACTTTTTACAGTAATAAAAAATGTAATTAATAAATAGAGGTGAATAGTTAGATTATATGTTGCAACAGATAGATTATCTGATACAACAGGTTCTCTATTTGTCACAACAGATGGTATATCTGTTGTCACAGATGAGTTATTTGATGCAACAAATATAGAATCTGATGTCACACTTCAATAAAAATGATTTTGGAAAGAACTAATTGATAATAATAATAATATGAAAAGTCATGACTTATCATAATATTTATTAATTTAATTAAGTCATAACTTTTCACAGTAATAAAAAATATAATTGCTCCCTCCATTTAAAAAAGAATGACCTACTTTGACTTGTCATAAAATTTAAGAAAATAAAGAAGAATTTTGAATCTTGTGGACTTAAATTAAAATTATGTTAAATGTACCAAAATACCCTTTAATCTTGTGGTCCTAAATATGTCATGTGGAAAGTTAAAATTAAAGTATTGCCAAAAAAGGAAAGGGGTCATTCTTTTTTAGAGGGACTAAAAAAAAAGTAGGTCGTTCTTTTTTAAACGGAGGGAGTAATAAATGGAGGTGAACAGTCGCATCTTTTTGCTGCTCATTCAAATTCAATCATTTATAAATAGGTCCCTCCTTACTCATTCGTTCATTCAACTACACTCTATTTATTTATTACATCTTGTCTTTCATATTACACACTCCACCACTTTCTCTTTCTTGACTTAGGTAAGTTTTTTTTTCTCAATTTGTAGTATACGTTGTATTACATTCGGATATTCTTTTTTTACTTTTGTTTTTACATTTTTTGTCAATTCATATGTGTTCAAGATATGGCTGATCTAGTGTGGGACGTTTTTCTGCAAGACGCCGTGAATGAATTTTGGATGCAGGTTCGTGACCTGCAATGGAACTGAAAGCAGTTCGAGCAAGGATGCTCCGTGAGATCTGCAGGCTGAGGAGAGCCTTGCTGCTATCGGTCGAAGATTGGTCGGCTGGCGATAATAATAATAATAATTATAATAATAATAATTAGATTATTTTATTTTTTTTAGTTTATATATATGTATTTTTATTTGTTTTAGTTTAATAAAAAATTATGTTTGATCAACTTTGACATTTTAATTCATATTTAATATTTATTCGGCCTATTATCTTCTCAACAAATATGTCGACCATTGGACATAAGGAATAATTTTGAATCCAGTAGTAATAACAAGATTTATCTATTGGGTTTATAGTAGTGGTTGGTTTGTGTTGTTCCAAACAGATTACTCATATGTTGCAACAAATACGCAGTCTGATGCAACAGATAATCAGTTTGATGCAACAGATAACTAGTCTGTTTCAACAGATAACTAGTTTGTTGCACGGATTTGACATTTTAATTCATACTCCCTCTGTCTCAAATTACCCGTCCCAAATTGAGATGACACATTGATTAAGAAAAATTATTAATAACATGCCTAGTTTACCATAATACCCTTATTAAATGATATTTACATTTTAATTTGAAGATAAAATGATTAATACATTAATGCAAAGGATAAAACATGGAATTTTTTATCTCTTCTTGATTAATGAAAAAAGACAAGTAAAATTAGAAATCAAATTAGAAAATTTGGGATGGGTAATTTGAGATGGAGGGAGTATTTAATTTTTATTCTGTCTATTATATTCTCAACATACATGTCGACGATTGGACGTAAGAAATAATTTTGAATCCAGTAGCAATAGCAAGAGTTGAAACATATTGGTTAGCTGTTGGGTTTTTGGCAGAGACTGATTTGTGTTGTTCCAAACAGAGTAATCATATGTTGTAACAGATAAGGACGGGTAATTTGAGATGGAGGAAATATTTAATTTTCATTCTGTCTACTATCTTCTCAACAAACATGTCGACGATTGGACGTAAGGAATAATTTTGAATCCAGTAGTACTAGCAAGAGTTGAAACATATTGGTTATCTGTTCGTTTTGTGGCAGAGGCTGATTTGTGTTATTCCAAACAGATTAATCATCTATTGCAATAGATAAACCGTCTAATGCAACAGATAACTAGTCTATTGCAACAGATAAATTTTCTGTTGTAACAAATTACTCATCTGATGCACCAGATGAGCGATCTATTTAAATCATGGGCACTTATGTTAGATTCATGATCGGGTTCTATCTATTGTTGCAAAAACAGCAGTAATTGTGTACTCAGATGACAAATTTGAATAAAAATCATAATTTTACTTACCAAAGTCACCTATGAAGTAATACCAAAGTGGAAAGTGATGTAGGAAACAAAATTTGACCTAAGAAATTGGTGAGATAGCAACAGTAGCAGTAACAACAACAACAACAATAGTTGACAAGAAGAAGATGAAGATGATAATGAAGTAGAAGATGATGATAATGAAGCAGAAGATGATGAATAAATCAGTAACAACAATGAACAACAATAATTGTGAAGAGAGAGAAAACAACAACGGGTGAGAAGAGAGACAAACACGCCTTTTTTCCCCTCTGTTTCCTGTTATATTAACTAATATTTAGATCAAAGTGTAAATTAAAAAACTTATGGGTTATTTTCAAACTTTCCCAACTTTCTTAATCCATAATAAAGTAATTGTCACCTGTACTCAATAATTAAGACTTGTGTCACTTACACCTCATTTTAAAACTCTTTTGTCACCTACAGCCCAAACCCCCAACATAGTTACAGATGCCACAGTCCACAACTATCACATACTTGGCCAACGTACAGCTTGCACCATCTTGTTTTACCAAACCTTCATCTAGCATCGGTCTTGCAACGAAAAATAAGGAAAATATATAGCAAACACTTATTTCCTCAGTGCGATCGACTACCCCACGTCTCCTCAGATGACTTGTAAACATAGTTAAGTTAAAACAAAATCACGATCTAAAGCCATCATTTTTCTGCACGGTGTGCTAGTTTTTAATCTAAGAAACCACATTGCTGTATTTTTAATTTACAATTTGTTTACAGAAACTTATTGTTTCATTGAACTCTGAAACATGAAAGTCCTCCATGATTTACTTGGAAGTTTTGATCTAAAGAAGTTTTACTAGGTGTGAGTTATGTCTAGCTTGGGTGGTATATGGAGGGTTTTATCAAGTTAACCAAAACAATCCAACATAAACATATGAAAAAAGAGAAAGGAATTAACCTCCCGGTTCACAAACGAAGCTCATAACATGATTTTCTTTCATAGGTGTAAAAGTCTAGCAAAATACGCCATAACATGATTCAGGCGCTTATTAATAGAAGGCTTTTTTTTTTTCAAACTTATACCACTAGACAGAGTGTCTAGAGGCCTTTTAATAATAATAAATTTAAAACCTCAACGCAAATAAGTACAAGGGGAACAATTTTACCTTACCAATCCTAAAGAGGTCACGAACCTATACGAATCAATAAGCACAAGAAAATATCAGAGAAAATTAGGTACTCTATGATCATCACATAGTTTATTAATAGAAGGTTAGATAGTATGGTCTCTAAAGTCATAGATGCATACAAAAGCAATACCTCAATCCCAAACAAGTTGGTTAAAATCACGGTGCATAATAGGAAAAACTCTGTATCATGTAAGAATGGAATGCATCTAAATATTTGGCATTTTGCCTATGATGTGGTTAATATAATACATACACATGGTCTAATGCCGGTTTCCAGATCGGTATCCTAGAAGGATAGCCACTATGACAACAAGGACAACAACCTGCAATATATTTCAGAGAATAAGAATATATATCATATCCAAAGCGTGAAGAAAACATCAGCTAAAAGCTCACCAAAGCTGAATTGTAATTAGGTCCACTCTGGATTACATAAGATTGCCTGGTCATAGCAGGTGCATTAGCTGATATTAACAAAAACTAAAGAAGGATGCTAGGATATGTAACATACCTTTTGTTCAAGGTTCCCGAGTCTTTGCAAGTTCTCAAGATTACTTCAAGCCTCTTCAAAGTTTTTGCCGCGTTTGGTTCTTTATACTCCACCTAAAACATTCAACCGATCAAGTTGTCCTACTTGCGCAAGTTTTCACTAAGAAATAGAACTTTGACAAATATTTTGAAGAAATTGAAGAAGATGGTACATAGCTGGAGAGATATTCATTACTATTAGGAAGTGAACTAAAGCTTATTGATCATCCATGTGATTTTAAATACTAAACGAACATGACATCAGCATTTCGCTTTTCATAATATTTGATCTTTAGTAACTTGCATTGAATCTTCTTGTTAGGAACTGAAAACATGTTTTTCTGATAAGCAGAGTTATGCATAGTTGGTCCAGCCAAATTAGTGATAAGAACATAGCTTCAAAACTACTAGGATTAACTTGGCTGTTTTACGAATTCCTCGTGGGGAAAACTTTAAAATGTGATCTCAAATGCATAGTTTGCAATACCCTTTCATTCGACTTACCTCTAGTTGCATTGGATGAAATTTGGGAACATAACGCATTAAGAATCTTTTTGTGTAGAGGATGGCAGCTGGTCACAAAGATAAGTGTGACAGTGGATTTTTCAATGGAAATTTCATCTTTGAAGAGGAAAATGTGAATTCTGATTTTTAAGTTTGAAATATAATAGAATAACAAAAGACAGATTCCGAGAACAGCTAATTCAGTAATAATGATTCGAAAGTATTCAGAAGAGCTAATTCGACAAGGGTTTGAGGAGTCTGTCATTGTAGCATATCTCTAAACCAGTAAACCTCCAAGCAACTTGTGTGCACAAAGTTTCAGGTAGCTTGATATGTAGTCCATATCGACACAAGGAGCAAGAAAAACATATGTGTGAATACTTACACAAAGACATGCAGAAATATGAACAA
The DNA here is from genome assembly GCF_002878395.1 of Capsicum annuum. NCBI lineage: Eukaryota > Viridiplantae > Streptophyta > Magnoliopsida > Solanales > Solanaceae > Capsicum > Capsicum annuum. The sequence continues at coordinate 59,762,120 of NC_061120.1, read as the reverse complement.
AATAATTGACAAGAAAAAACACACAACACATGGAAGAATTATGTTGAAAAATAACAATGAAACCCTCAAAATGAATCACTAGCTGCAAGAATAAGCACATTGTTATAACTGCGCAAGTTAAGCTTCTGTGGTAAATAAGAAAGTATCATGCCTTGGATTTCAGAATACAAGAGAAGTCGAAGAAAGCACCATATACATCTGCCTTGGTCCTGGTCCGGTCAATAACCTTAGCAGTGAGTCCTAGAAAGAAGAATCCAAGCATCTTAATAACTGCCAGTATGATGTTAAGGAGAAGATTTTTTTTAAAAAAAGTATGCTGATGCTTATAAACTAAAGTGCAAAGATAGTAAATAAAAACTAGGTATCAAAGATTCCCCTTTGTTTTAAAAAGGATAACTAGTTTGACTTGACACGGAATTTAAGAAAATAAAGAAGACTTTGGACTCTTGTGGTCCTATATTAAAGTTATGTCAAATTTATCAAAATGTCTTTTGATGTTATGATCTTAAACATGTTACGTGAAAAGTTGAAATTAAAATATCATCAAAAAAGGAAAAAAATTATTGCTCTTTTTAAATGAATTAAAAAGGAAAGTGGTCATTCTTTTTTAAACGGAGGGAGTATATCAAACTATACCTAATTGTGAATCTCTAAATATAGGTAGAGACAGATATACAGATCATATACATGCAAGCATGGTAACATCATTAAATGAAGTGGCATGACATGTGTGTAAGTATGTTTAGCGTACTTCTTACCACGTCTAATTTTTACAACTCCTCTGAAGACTTCAATATTATTGTAGCACTTTGCCAGGGTCCCAATTGCCATGACCTGGCGACCTAAGAAAATACTAAGGCAATGCACACTTTCAGAAGAATATTTAACAAGTTAATAATGCAAAATAGCAAAACCATACTAATATTTACGGGCACTATGAACAGTAATTTCACAAAGCACCTATATGCATAACAAATCAATACGCTCTGCTGTTTTCCCAAGCCTAAAAGAACTTAAAGTTTTAGGATTATATAAGATCTTATTTGCTTGCAACAACACTAACTCTGTAGCTAATAAAAGAGGGATGGATGTGTTTGTGGAAATAAGACAACAAGAAAGTCCTTGATCAATCAAGAATAATGTAAATAAAGAATTTCAGTAAAAGTAAAGCTTTAGTCAGTAGAGGAATTTTAGTAGTTCAGTTGGTTGGCTATCTGAACTCCACCTTATTGTTGAGCGTTTGATTCCCCACCTTGTAACTCCCTCCCAATTTTCCCTTCCCCTGCCCCCAAATTTTTTTGAAAAAAATAATTTAAAAGAACTTCAGTCAGTGTCTGAGCTAAAAGCACAGAAGGGGATTCAGTTAAATCTTCTTTGTAATTACACTGCAAGGTAAAAGAAAATTCTTTTGGTAAATATATAAACCATTGAATCCCCTTCACGTAGGGAAGCTTCTAAGTTCTAGGAATAGCATTTTTTTCATTTTTTTGAATCCTCTGGTTAGAATTCCTGGCTCCGCCAGCGGCTTTAGCAAATTCCATACATTTCTTTTAATGTTTGTCAATAGATTACAAAATACAGATGCAAATTACATTCTGAGACACACAAGTTTTGTGACAAAGCTCAACAAAAGTCTAGAACAAGAGCCAAAATAAAAAGTAAAGACCTGTGGAATAGCACAGAAACGAAAGATAGCAGGATCGCGCAGTGTAGATATGTAATTCAAACAATCTTCTACATGTGATAAAGCATTAGTGACCATTTCATTCAGACATTGCACTGCCTTGATGGAGTTCTCCTCATACTTCAAGTCCTGAGGCACATGTGACAACTGCAGTCAGCTAAAAAATCAATGAACCCCATATTCAAGGTAATTCAAGATCATGAAATTGACTAAGATAGCAGGAAAACATTAGATAATAAATGCTAATTAAAGAGTTGAAGAAAACATACCTCGAGCTTGTTAACGTATTTACTCCAAATCTGACGAGGCCAAAACATACGACACTTGGGTACTTCATTTATGTCTTCCAGATAATCTCTAGTGATATCTTCTTTACCAGAGGCACACAAAAGTTTTGACAAGCCTAATCCAACGATCCCAGCTACATGGTGACAATATTCATCATAATCATCAATTGTTTCAACCTACCGAAGATAAAATACTAATGATTAACTCGTATATTGACATTGTAGAGGAGTTTACACGACCTTCATATTTTTGGCAAACGGTGGGAGAGAAAGCAAATGGGTCTATCAAGAGATCAAGCCAATCAATATTAACACAATATGAAAAAAAGTATAAAGTTCATATCGTTGACTGCCAGATATGACCTTGATACTTCATTTATAGTACTTATTGCATACCTCCTTGTATATAAATTTTGCCATTCCTGCACCCATCCTCATGGTAATGTCCTCGATTGCCTCCTTGTATCTGCAACATTATAAGAACATAATGCTTGTTCATAAACTATGAACACAACATTGATATTAGAATTTGGAGCTTAAGAGCAGGAGAAGATAAAGTTCAACCGTAGCTTTTCATTCATTCATTCATACATCATCAACATTTTACAAAAAACTACACTTATAGCTACATGAGTCTTATAAGACACACTTCATAAGTCTTACAAGACACACTTCTCAAAATAAGGACTACCATTTATTTTTAAAATAAAAATAAACATAGTAATAAAAGAAACTATCAAACAAAAGACTATCTAGAAAAATCTCATAGTCTAACACTCCTCCTTGAGATTTTTCTTGGATACTCCCAGCATAACCCTTAGAACTTCAAATTTTCCCTTAGGAAGAGCCTTGGTCAAAATGTCTGCAATGTGTTGATCGGAGCTGTAATAAACAAGATTAACTTCGCCATCCTTCTCTGATTGCCCGATAGCGTGAAACTTCACATTTATATGCTTGCTACGACCATGTTGCACTAGATTTTTGTCCATAGAAATTGCTGACTTGTTGTCAACCTTAATGGCAGTAGCTTCCATTTGATTTTGCTCTAGATCACATAGAATTTTTCGTAACCATAGAGCCTGATTAGCTGCACCAACAACAGCAATGTATTCTGCAGATGATTTAGCTACCACATCTTGCTTCCTTGAATTCCATGAGAATATGCCTGAACCAAATATAAAAGCATATCCAGAAGTGCTTTTTATATCATCAACATTTCCTGCCCAATCACAATCTGCATAACCCATCAATTGCCCTTGCTCTTCCTTTTAAAACCAAATACCATAATCACCAGTTCCTTTGATATACCTCAATGTTCGTTTAGCGATACCAAGATGAACTTGACTTGGAGAATGCATAAACCTCGATAAAAGGCTTACCGCGAACATGAGATCAGGTCTTGTTGCTGTCAAATATAGCAAACTACCAATTAGACTTCTGTAAACTGTTGGATCAGCCCTATCACCTCCTTTAGACATCAAGATCTTTTCATTATGGACTAGTGGAGTTGATATAGGCTTGCATCTCTCCATCTTGAATTTTTTAAGAATATCCTATGCATATTTTCTCTGGGAAATGAAAATTCCATTAGTAGAATGATGAATCTCCATTCCCAGAAAGTAATTCATTTCACCCAAGTCTGACATCTCAAACTTAGTCTCCATTTCTTGACTGAATTAATTCACCATAGCTTCATTGCTTTCGGTTACTAGAAGATCATCAACATAGAGTGATATCATAAACACATCTCCACCTTTAGCCTTCTTCACATACAAAGTGGCTTCATTTTCACTTCTTTTGAAACCACAATGAATGAGATGATCCTCAATCTTACTGTACCAGGCTCGAGGAGCCTGTTTCAATCCATACAATGCCTTAAGTAGTTTGTAAACTTTATCCTCCATTCCTACAACTTGAAAGCCTTCCGGTTGATCGACATAAATTTGCTACTGCAATGGTCCATTTAAGAATGCCGACTTCACATCCAGATGATACAACTTCCAATTTGATTGATCTGCTAAAGCAAATAGAAGTTGTATTGTATCATGTCTTGCAACAGGTGCAAATGTGTCTCCATAATCCAGACCTACAACTTGCGCGTAACCTTTTACAACAAGCCTTGATTTGGGTTTATTAACTGAACCATCTTGATTATATTTGATTTTATACATCCATTTCACCCCTATTACATTTCTGTCTTTGGGTTTAACAACCAGCTTCCAAGTGTCATTCTTCTCATTTATACCAATCTCCTCCTTCATGGCTTAAATCCAAACTTCATGTTTTGATGCTTCTTGATAGGTGTTGGGTTCCAGGATTGCAATATTGCATCTTTCATATATCTCGGAATGGGACCTTGTCTTCAAAATTGGAGAATCAAGTAAGGATTTACCATCTAATTCTTCAGTTTCATCCAGATTTTTAGAGCTAAATAGTTGTGTTTCAGGCAGCAGGTACATGTTCAGATAACCTGCATTTTCTTTCTCAACTTGCGGATGTATGTTCAGATAACCTATATTTTATTTCTCAACTTGCTCCTTATTCCAATTCTCATAGGCATGCTCATCCACTACTACATATCTTCTGATGGAAATAACTTTTGTTTGTAAGTTGAAAACTTTATAACCTTTGGCTTGCGATGAATAACCAATAAAGATCCCCAATTCACCTTTTGGTTCAAGATTTCTTCTTCTGACTGAAGGAACATGAGAATAGCATATCGAACCAAAGATTTTTAAGTACTTGGCAGATGGTCTATTTCCACTCCATGCCTCAATAGGAGTTTTACCATCCACAACTTTGGTTGGAAGCCTATTCAATAAATAAACTAAAGTAGAAACAGCTTCTGCCCAAAAACTTTGCGGTAGTTTCTTTTTTAGCAACAAACATCTAACCATTTCAACTACCGTCCTGTTCTTCCTCTCCGAGACTCTATTCTGTTCTGGTGAATAACTTACTGTCATCTTGTGATCCATCCCTGCATCTTCACAATACTTATTGAACTCATTTGAAGTATATTCACCTCCATTATCTGACCTCAAATCCTTCAGCTTGCAGCCACTCTATCTTTCAGCGAAAGCTTTAAACTTCTTGAAAACTGAAAATACTTAAGACTTGTTACTAAAAAAATACACCCAAATCATCCTTGTTAAGTCATCAATGAACAACATAAAATATTTATTTTGAACCAAGGATGATGTCTTCATAGGTCCACATACATCAGCTTGAACAAGTTTAAGTTTTTCAGTCGCCCTCCAGGTAGCACTTTTAGGAAACGCTTTCCTGTAAACCTTACCCATCTGACATGACCCACAAACTTCTTTAGATAGTAAGATCTCAGGTAAATCCTTAGTCAAGCCTTTCTCATACATAGACCTTAAAGTAGCATAGTTAAAATGCCCATATCTTATGTACCATAACCATGAATCGTCTAATCTTACAAAATTGGCACTATCAAACTTTCTATCTACTGAAAAGATCTTATCCACCATTTCTACTTTGTCAATCAAAGTACCATCAGCATAAAAAATCAAACAATGCTTTCCTTTAAAAAGTAAGGAGTAACCTTTGGACATCATTTGGCCAACACTCAATAGGTTATATACTAAAGAAGGAACATACAACATATCATGTATAAGCTTTGTACCTTGTTTAGTTTGAAAGGTAACTGAACCCTTTCCATGTGCTTATAGTGTTGCACCATTTTCCATCCTAACTTTAGCTTTAGGTGACTTGTTAAGTGTGTGAAAGAGATCATTATATGACATGTGACTCGTGCATCCACTATCTAGGAACCATTTAGATTAGTTGGTTGTGTTTTCTTCATGAGCAGCCATAAACAAGCTTTCTTCCTTTTCTGACTCTTCAGTGAAATTTACCTGTTGAACATGGTGTTGTTATGGTTGATTCTGCTTGGCCCTGCAATTTTTCTCAATATGACCCATTTTTCTATAAAATTTGCACTGAATTGATGGCTTTCCTTTAAACCAGTAATTCTTTTCTTGATGGTTGGTTCTTTTACACTGGACGAACGCAAGGTGGAAACTTTTCTTTCTGTGAAGATTCTGTCCATGGCTTTCTCTTTGCTGTTTTATCTCCGTCCATCCTCCTATTGTCCTTCACAGGTTTCTTGCCTTTGTGCTTTGCTTGAAATGCCACTTCTTCTACTTTTTCATCTCTTATACTTGTCCTTTGTTCTTGGTCTTGCAACTTACTAATCAGCTCTATGATGGATAAAGTCTTCAAATCAGAAGATTCCTCTATTGCTGACATCTTAGACTCGAACCTTGCTAGTAAACATATTATCATCTTCTCCATCACCTTTGAATCTGGAAAAGTTTCACCAAGTAATCTTATCTTGTTTATAATTTTCAGAAGTTTGGAAGAGTACTCCTTCACGGTATCTCCTTCTTTTATCCTTAACATCTCAAATTCTCTTTTGAGAGTTAAGAGTTTGACAGTTTTCACTCTGTCACTTCCATCGAAATCCTCTTTTAGTTTCTCCCATACTTCTTTAGGTGTTTCACAAGCCATTATTCTTGTGAAAATCACATTTGAAAGTGCTGAATGAAGACAAGTGAGAGTCTTTGGTTTCTTGGACTTTGCATCTTTATAGTTCTTCATTTGTGCAACAGTTGGATTTGGTCCTAATGGAGGGGGATCATTTTCACTTTCAACTGTTTCCCATAGACTAAGAGCTTTGAGATAAACCTTATCTTTATCATCCATACGTGATAATTTTCTCTATAAACATAGGAGGCCCTGCACCCAAGAAGCTGTTAGATGCCATGTTACTGCTGCTCAGCTCTCTGCCTTCACAGATCCCTTAAGAAAATGGCTCATAATACCACTATTAGAATTTGAGCAGTAGCTTTTCATTCATTCATTCATACATCATCAACATCTTACAAAAGACTACACTTATAGCTACATGAGTCTTACAAGACACATTTCATAAGTCTTACAAGACATACTTCTCAAAATAAGGACTACCATTTATTTTAAAATAAAATTAAACATAGTAATAAAAGAAACTATTAAACAAAAAACTATCTAGAAAAATCTCAGTCTAACAATTGATATGGACAGCACACACCAAAAGTTTTTCTAATGCGAAAACTATAGTGTTTCATATTCATACTACAAATAGAGTTCAAATGACAGACATATCACAAGGATATGAAGTTATACTTAAATGCTCGCAATTCCCCCTGTGAAAAATAGGTCAAACTTCGAACAGTAGAGGAACAAAAACTACACATCTGTAGCCTGTTTTCTGTATTGAAAGAATATCACTGTGGTAAATGTAAGTACTCATTAAGCATTGCTGGTTGATATTCAAATTGAGCATCAAATTCAAAAGCAGCCCTTGATAGTTACAAACTTACTGTCTCCCTAGCTCCAGAAATGCGGTTGAAACATGGCAGAATTGATCCATAAGAACCTTGTAATCCTTAGTACCGCCTGATATAAGAAAATTGGGATTAGGAAATCAGTCAATAATTTTTGAAATTATAGTTGAAAAAACAATTCATGATCAGAGTGAGTCACTGAGAGAAAAACGAAACCAAAGAAAAAAGAGGCGTCTAGTTAGAGAAAGAAGCTGCAGTGATCTATAGAAATAGAAGTTCTACAAAATATCTTGCTTCTCCCTTTTCTTTTTTCCTTTATAATTTACTTTTTTGGCTTTGCAATGGGTAGGGAGAATTCGGAGCAATGAGAAGACAAACAGTATTAACAGTGCCTTAATAAAAGACGATGGTGAGCCTTCCCGTGGTATGCTGCACTTGGTTCAGCTTATTCCCTTCTAATCAGCCACAGAATTTTTTTATTGAGAAAACCAAAAATGAAGATTGATATACATGGGAATGGAAGTCGGCCACCTAAATTCATAAGACTCACATGAAAAATGCCATTCACGATCATAAAGATGGCGATGGAAGGACATCAAAATAGGTACTTTCACCTCTGTTGCTACACTTGTATCATCCTCTGTCCAGAAAAAGAGCACCAAAATGTGATTAAGTATATGACTCCAAGAAAACGAATGCAACAACCCTAGATTTTAATCAAGATCAAAGGTATAAACTACTCGATGACAGTATAAAAAGATAGAATTAAAAAAAGCAGCAGTCCATGGCTTTTGTTAATTAATCAACATAATCCAAAAATCTAGCAAAAGAACCAATAGTACAGTACTATTAGTTCTTCAGTAATAGTAGCCACAGGTTTGTGCTATAAAATGTCAGTCTTCTGGTACTAACAGAAGGACATTTATACGAACCTCGTTGTGCAAACGACAACTAGCACGTATTTTCTATTATTACACTTAAATGTCAGTCTTATTTTGTTTACCAAATTGGTTATCTGCATTCAGGGCTCAATAATTGAACATACCAACAGTGGCAAGCGCTCGCAGAACCAAATAGAAAATGCATACCTGCAAAGGTAGACAGAAGTTATGAGAAATTAACCTTCACAATAAGAGTAGTAAGATCATATGAAAATATATTTTTCCAGACTGATTAATGAAACAATTCAAATTTGGAGCTTCATTTCTGATAAACTAAGAAGAAGCAGGAAAATATATCTTTCCTCAACTTTTTCCCTAATCAAGCGAAATACAAATCTTTAAACTGAAGAGTTACGTCTTCATTGTGTGTGAGAGAAAAATGATTTCTCCTTCGTCATCATATAAAAACCCGTCTTAAAATTCAACCTATATGAATCCTGACTAACATTTCATTGAGATGAGAACAATTGCAACATACTATCTAAATTTTAATGGTAAAAATGGAATCAATTTATTCCAATTTTCAAACAATCAGTCAAATAAAAAAAGGGAGAATGCCAAATCAGTTGAATTGGGAGACTGATATATAATATAAGCTACAACCTTAAATGCATGTAGCCAAAGATAACAAAAGGAATAGGCAACAAGCTGGTGCACGACTGCGATATAGATACAAAAGGTGTTTGGTATGGAAGAAAACTTTTCCGGAAAATGTTATCTTATTTGCCCTTGTTTGGTTCGACAAAATTCTCGGAGAACATTTTCTCTAGGAAAATAAGTCCCTTAAAAATGGGGAAGATTACTTTCTTAATGGAAGTAGAGAAAATAAGTTCTACAAGTGATATTCTATGTTCATTGTATCCTCCTACGTCCTCAACCCCTACCCCTTGACCATCCCACCCCCTGCCACCCCTGAGGCCCCACACCCTGCCCTACCGCCACCTTTACAGTTTTTTGCTAGATTAGATATAAATGTTGTTGATATAACTTTGTTTTTTCTTATTACCAAACACTAGAAAAAAGTAAGAAATCAATTTGTTTTCCCTAAAAATGTTTTGTAGGAAAATATTTTCCTTCATATCAACACATCGAAAAACTGATTTGGCAGGGAATTTATGGAGGACAAAGTTTCATCAAAGTGAGTTTTATGTATCTGATTCCAAATCCAAAATACATTAAAAGAATTACTTAAGCTGACGTCTAAATATTCATAATATCAAAAATCCTCTAAAAACGTTATTAGGATGAGCCTCAAAATTGCAAACGCTATATTTTGCACCACAGCATAATGCTATGTATTATATTAGCCAGGTAAAATGGGCTCGAATAGATAGACTATGCATCTATAGGAAGTGGAACGGAAAAACTTACGGCGTCGCGAAGCTCAACGGGAAGCTGTTGAATTACAAGGGAAAAACTACGAGAGACCTTGTGAAGCATGGTATAACTGAAGGCCCAATGTGGCTGTGAAGGGATCTGCTTCTCCGCATATTGTGCCGCTATCTTCAGTTTCATCAATGGATAAATATCTTCAGGATGCCTCAGAATTGAACGTAAAATCCCCATTATTATTATAAATATTTGATCAATAAGAGATTCACATTCCAATCACATCTATACGCACTCACTTTAATTTGTGTAAAAACAAGCGTATGAATTAGTTGGAGGGAATGTTTGTGTGATGAGGATTGAGGATCATAACTATGTTCGTTTGGCAGTTGAGCTTTTGCCACCATTTATACTTGAAATTCGGATACTCCCTCCCATTTTATGCAAACGTGTTACTATGTGGGAGAGTTAAAAAAAAGTTCTTTGGTTTTAATTTCAAATTTTCAAAAATATTCCAGATATTCTGAATGAGGAAATGACAAAAATGATCATAATTGTGCTTAAGAGTACGTTCAATATAGCCTTTAACTTCAACAGTTTTGGTTCTTTACGTTTGTCACAAGTTAACAAAAATGATCCCTTAAGTATTGCGCTTAACAGTTTTGGTCCCTTTTGATCTCCAACAAAATTTTTATCGAATTCTATCTCCACTTCTTCGGAGGTAGCGGTATGGACTACCCTCCCCAGACCTCACTTTGTGGAAATACACTCGATTTTTTGTTGTTGTTGTTACATTAATAAAGACACATCAAATCCTAAAATATGCAGTACAAAAAGTTACACTAGACACTAAAAGCTATTCTATAAAATTACCAGAAATTACACTAATAAAAACTGCACCAAAATATAGAAATAACAGAAACTATAAAATTTGCCATTAATCGAAAATCGAGGGTCATTATTGGATAATTAAAATTTTTTGAAAATTTCATTTGGGAAAAGGGTCAAATATGCCCCTAAACTTTGTGAAAATGTTTAGATATACCCCCGTTAAAAGTTTAGCTCATCAATGTCTTTACTGTCCAAGTTTTGGTCCATATATACCCCTGTTGTCCGTCCAAGTTTTGGTCCATATATACCCCTGTTGTCAAGTTTTGGACCATATATACCCCTGTTGCCAAGTTTTGAGCCATATATACCCCTGTCGCCGTTAATTGCTTTGCTGAAATTTTCCAACCCCCCTCCTTTCTTTTTTTTTTTTCCTTAAGCAATTATGTTTCTCACATCACTTTTTTATTGACACATCTCATATAATTAAATCCACCCCTTCTTCTACACATTAAATGTCCGTTAAATGCTCTCATCTACCTCACAATCTCTTTGGATTTTCTCTAATTTGTCGAAACTCCTTTGATGTATTTTGAGAATCTTGCGTAACCGTTCCTTTCATACATGCATACATACGTATGAATAATATCCTCTTAATTGACAACTTGCTTTTGTTGTCTCTATATTGACTGCCTCTTTTACATTTTAAATCACAATTTCTCACTTGAGTTTTTCTTGTTCTTCTTATTCTTGATATTGGAATTGACGGAGGTGTGAAAGATGGAGTCGGTTGATATGATACTAAAATAATTTGTTGTTGGTAAGTACTTTAATCCTTGATTTTTATCGCAATTGTGCATTGAGTTTTTATGAGGTGTTCTTGACCTTTTTTCATTTTTTACTTGATGATAATCATGGGGTTATGCATGAATCAAAAACACAACAAAGAAATTTTGACAAATTAGAGAAAATTCAAAGAGATTGTGAGGTAGATGAAAGCATTTGACAGACGTTTAATGTGTAGAAGAAGGGGTGGATTCAGTTATATGTGATATGACAGTAAAAAGTGATATGACAAATATAATTTCTTAAAAAAAGGAGGAAGGGGTTGAGAAATTTTAGTAAAATAGTAAATGACGATAGGGGTATATATGACTCAAGATTTGGCAACAGCGGTATAGATGACTCAAAACTTGGCAAAGGAATATATATAGACCAAAACTTGGACGGCAGGGGCATTGGTGAGCTAACAGAAGGTATATATAAATATTTTTGTAAAGTTTAGGGGCATATTTGATCTTTTTTCATTTTATTTTATGAAAATCGATTGATGAATCTGCTGATACTTTTCGTACAAAAATATGTGAAAAAGTTGATGAACATTTTCGATTAATTTTGGGCAACAATGCACAAAATTATGATTTTTTTTTTGTAAAGAAAATAGAGGCAATTACCAATAAAATAATGAGAATTGACCGATGGATGTTGATTGTTAAAGTGCGAAACTATGATTGAAGAGTATAAATAAAAACAAAGAAGTATTTGTTATAAAAATAAAGTAGAGAAGAACAAGACTAGAGAGAAGAGAGAGTAATTCTTATTTTTCTTGAGGATTCTCTTTTAGGATGAGAGATTCTAAGATTGAGGATACAATGAACAAAACCTCTCTATTTATAGGAAAAATTACTCTTAGTTTCTCTCTAAAAGATAGATATTTCATATCCTAGTAGATATGAACTAGATCTTAATAGATCTTATCTATATTCTTGATAGGCATTCACTATAATGTAAATACATTCATAACACTCCCCCTTGAATGTCTAATTGATAGATAATTTGCCTCGTTAAAACTTTATTAGAAAAAATCCAGTGAAAAAAAAATTCAGTGAAAAAAAAAAGAGTACACATTTCTAATAATACGCATATAAGTTGTCTCAATAAAAAAATTACAAGAAAAATCTAGTGGGACAAAACCTCGTAAGGAAAAAAGAGTACAACGCGTATTAACTCCCCCTAATGAGAACATTCTTGAGCCTTTGCATCCCGATCTTGTGCACCATCTTCTTAAAAGTTGAAGTTGAAAGAGATTTGGAGAATAAATCAGCCACATTGTCACTCGAACGAATCTATTGCACATTAATATCACCATTCTTTTTTTTGTAGCTCATGTGTATAGAAAAGCTTTGGCGAAATATGCTTCGTTCTATCTCCTTTTATGGATCCTCCCCTAAGTTGTGTTGTACGTACTGCATTATCTTCACATAATATTGTGGATATTTTGTCACATTTCAAACCATATTTTTTCGAAATCATACACACTCTCGGCTTGCTTCATGAATGACTATTATCTCAGCACGGTTCAATGAAGTGGCTACGATAGACTGTTTTATTTATCTCCAAGATATGAAAGTATCCCCACATATGAACACATGACCTATTTGAGATCGAACTTTATGCGGATTGGATAAGTGCCCAGCATTAGCATAGCCAACAATAGCAGGACTGCTACCTTTAGAATAAAATAAGCTGATGTCTTTATCCTATTTTGATGTCTCCTAGTCGGATCAAAAATATACCTAGCTAATAAATTGACTGAAAAGGCTATATCAGGCCTTGTAGTATTTGCAAGATACATGAGTGCACCGATTCCACTAAGATATGGTACTTCATGACTAATCCAATTTGATATATTTCTCATTTCAGCAAATAATCTATTGCTTTGGAAAACTCTCTAAGAGTTCCAATAATTTTCAGGCTATAAGCTTATATAATATGAGGATTCAAAATAAGTGTCCCAGAAACTTTTATATGCTTCAGGCATTTTGAATCCTTTGGAAATTTTTATATAGATTTTTGTCAAGTGACAATATTTAACATTTCGTGTGTGACATCTTCAAGTGATTGAACTACAAATCAAGTAAGTTTTTCACTTACCAAGATGCATCCTTTCATGTCACTTGATAAATGTTTCTACATCAACATGCTAAAGTAAACGTAGAATTCAGATCCTCCTAATATTTTACAATATTGCGTCAATATTCTATCAAAGATATCATCGATGGTTTCTCAGTTTGTATTAACTTGCAATCTGACATAACATTTTGAGATCTCATCACTTTATTATTTTCAGGTACCTGAACCTTTCATAAGGTTTCATGAAGTGTTATATCGTATGCTCTTCAAGAACACATTGCCTTCTTACTATGATCATTTGCTCCTTATCCTTTTCAAGGATTATTTTATTTGGAACTGATTAGTCTACCACACTTTACGTATGCATAGACTTTGTCCTTTAGGGACACAATAGAAGCACTTGTAGTTTAAATATAAGGATAAATTTCAGCTAGCAGATGCTTCCAACATTTGACTTAAATTATATTTTGAATGAAGATCTGATGATAATTCCTAATATATTTTATAGCTGCTTATAATCCCCCTCTTATGTTAGAAAACTAACATACAACCCCCATCTTCTTTGAGGAATCCATCTTTGTGCATTATGGTATATTCATTAATCGTATATCATACATCAAAAATTGTTAGATGAAATATTTGGTTCATGACCTTAAACTAATTGAGAGGAAAGAAATAATCATAATCTATTGGTCTAATGTATACAAATGTTATTATATGTAATATATCATATTTTAGACCATCACATGAAGTTTTGTTTTCATTAGCAATGATTCAGCTATTTATCAAAGACATTCAATGCCAAACCATCATCATCAAGATGAATTATCTTGATTATACAATCCGAAAGCTATGCTCTTAACTCAATTTTATTGAGCAAGTAACTTTATGAATGTCAAACTACAAGTTGACAATAAACGTACATGTGATTATTTTATTGATGCATCTTTTCAACATATCACATAAAATGTGAACAGACTCTTATTCACCTTTTATACTTTCAGATTTTAAGGGATTCAATCCATTAGTTGGTCCAACCAATTTATTATGAGAACACGCAACATTAAAATTTCATGAGGAATTTTTCATTTCTTCAATATTTGTTTAATACTTAATATGCACATCTTTGGAATGTCATAATTATTCATGTCAACTTATGACTTATTTGTACTAGTAAACTCCAAGTTTACCATGACATATGTCTTTTATTTTAGTAAATTTTAAATTTACTATTACATGAATAAATTTTTGAATTTACTACTTCAGAAGTAGATTTAAAAATAGCTCTTCTCAATTATTTTGCCTCTTTCGGAGGTGGATTGTGACAACTACAAGCACGTTCGAATTTATATACAGTCACATTTAACCCGGGATCTATATCTGTATTTATAATAATCAAAATTCTCATTCCCCAAGAATGAATATAATCATGCCTTAAGCATATCAAATTATGATAGCTTAAAACACCTCTTTCAAGATATTTGTTACTTCAGGAGCAAATCAAGGCATACATATGATGTAGAGAATTTTTCTCTAACATATCTTATGATCATAATAAGTGTGTGAAAATATCATCATATTTTATGATCATTATCATATTATCCCTCCACGCATATACTCGTGCATTCAATCACTTGTTTTCTTTCAGACATATTATGTACTGCTACCACATTCACTTCAGAGAATAAAGCATATTCAATGGGACATGTCAAATAACTTTTCACCGAAAATACATTATTTTGCCTTAGCCATCATAATATCATCAATATGGTGCATTGAGATTCAAACTCAATATTTTATCCATATAAAGGTGTCTTAGGCATAAAGCGATAAGACTTGAACCCAACATCTTATCATCATGGTGCATCAGGACTTTAACCCAATGTCTTATCTTTTTAATGGATGAAACTTAAATTTACCGTCTTACCCAAAACTAATGTCATAATAGGCCATGTATTCTGTCAAAAATAAAAAATTTATGAATTTTGATTCATCACGTGAGCGAAAGTACAAAAATAATAAATAGATATTTAATGTTTGTTAAATCATAAATTATTACAATTATAAATACGAGCACCAACAAAATAAAGTCATGTTCAAATGACTGCCAAAGGTTAGTGATTAACCATAGATATAATTATTTACAAACAACTAAAGCATTTGAATTTGAACGAAAAGGAAATAAAAGCAGACCAAAAGAACAACAATAAAATTCTCAAGAAACGGAAAAGAAGAAGAGGAAGTGATACCTATATATGCATAAATCTTACCTTTATTACTTTATATAATTTTTCCAAGTATAAAGTACCTATGTGATCTATTATTAGTAGTAACATAATGACTTAGTTGTAAGCAACTTTGTTTCCAGGCCACGTGAACATTTTCTAAGACACAAAGTATAGTATATTATATATATGACATATATATAATTAAGCTTTAAAAATTATATCACTGTTAATATGAATTAAAGAAACATACCTTCAATCCTTTCAAAATATTTACTTAGTAGAGTCAAAATATTTACTTAGTAGAGTCTCGTGCTGATAACGTGTTATAAAAATAAAGTGGAGAATAACAAAAGTAGAGAGAGAAGAGAGAATAATTCTTATTTCTCTTGAGGATTCTCTTTTGGAAAAAAATATCTCTATTTATAGGAAAAATTACTCCTAGTTTCTCTCTAAAAGATAGATATTTCATATTCTAGTAGATATCAACTAGATCTTAATAGATCTTATCTATATTAGTGATAGATATTATATTATTGATAGACATTAGCACTATTTATTTTATATTGATTGTTCAATAAAAACTTGAGATTAATGTATTTTACCTAATTGACGGATTTCCTCACTTTTTCGGTTTTAAGGCACTATTTTTCATTATTATGATTTTGTTAGTTTCTCATTGGTTTTGCCCTCCAATAGACGAACATTCTCAGAATTAGGCTTTTTTTTTTAAGTAGAGTGTTCTCGCTATCTTTTTCATAGTTCCCATTAAATTTAACATATAGAGTTTGATAAATATTTTGTCAGTAACTAGAAGTGCTGACTTTTTAAAAATTTAAAGGACCAAAACTGTTAATTACATACAAGGACCGTTTTTATTAACTTATGATATACTTAAATTACCAAAATTGTTAAATGCACATAGAGAGGACTGTTAAATCTACTCTAAACATAAGAGTTCATTTTTATTATTTTCTATATTCTGAATTTTCCTTACTGTATAGCTTATTGTACTTTTCATGTAATTGATTAAGTTATCAAATATGTAAAATCTTATTTTAATAATTTTGAAGAATCTATGTTGAAATGCACTACCAATGCTGATTAACAACTTCAATTTTTAACTTGTTAGTGAGAATTCAATGAAAATTTCAAATGTTATTTTCCCTTTCTCTACACCTATGTAATTAAGAAAAAATTTAGAAAAAAGGTACGGATGATCGTTGTAGGATATTGTTGTGAGCATATAAATTTTGATTAAATTAGTCCAAATAAATATCGTGAATTAATATACTTAAATCAATTATTTAAATTCAAATAAATATGGATTTGATTAAAACCCAATTTATATTGGGCTAGTTATTGGATTTGGGCTACAAATGATGAGCCTATTTTTGTAAAGCCCAAAATGTCACCTTATTATAGAGGCCCAATTTGGTGCCATGTGTTGAATGACGTGGCATGTCAAGTCAGGTGAAGGAGCCAATAAAATCATGCCACGTGTCAAAATGATGCAACAAACTTAGTTAAATCAAAAGCACATAAAAATATGTCATGTCACTTAAATCTGATTGGTCAAAAAAAGTCAATATTCACGATGACTCTCGCCTTCCCACAATTATAAATAGAGGTCTTATAATTCAGAAAAAGGGCGGAGAACTCTAACAAGAATCAAGAGAGAGCTCATGGATCAAACGTTGCAATTTCTCTACAAAATTCAAGCATTCAAATTTAGTTTATCAAGATTCAAGATCAAGACCATAAGATCCAAGAACAAGCGCAAAAGCCCTTGAATTCAAGTACAAGTCAAGATCAAATTCATCAAATCCACAAATCAAGTCCAAATTTAAGATCAAGCTAGAAGCCCTTGAATTTATATTTGAAAAGGCGAATCCGAGGATTCATAGAAATTGTAATACTCACTTATTAAAATCAATAAAACGATTGTTTTAATATTTTTCTTATCCCATTTATTATTTGCTCGGTCTCAAAATTTTATTGTCCAACAAATTCTGGCATGCCCAGTGGGACTATCTCTACCTCTCATCTCAACTTTTCCAACGTCAAACTTTGGGAACACTAAAATGACTTCCAAGAAGGTCAATTCTCAATCAACCACTTACAAGGCTGTTGATTCCAAATTATCTATTGAAGTAGAGAGCAACCTAGGATTATAAATATGTAAGTCATACGGCAATCTAAGGCAAGATTTTCATGTGTTGAAAGCAAGCCTTCTTGTACACAAAAAATATTCTCTCATATAATTAATAAAGATATTCAGTTTTTCACTAAGCTATGGATGAGCAAAGCACAGATTTATTAAATCTACCAGAAGTACTAGTTATCTACTAGCTATCCAAGTACAAGTTTATCCACGCAAATTACCCGCACTATCCGCACCCCCTACAATTGGTATCAGAGCTATGTGTTATTTAAAAAATGTACAAGTAGATATGTGTTTAATTAGATATGTGTTAATCATGATAAATATTAGAAATGTTAATAGAAATGTTAATTTAGTTAATTTAATTGTTGATTATGAGACTATTATTAAGTTATCTTGTTAACTATGTTGTTATTTATTTGTTAAATATGAGAACATTTAAAAATACACAAACTTTTAGAAAAATTAAAAGAATTTTAACTAGTTACTACCCAGAATATAAGAAGTTAAATAAAACAAAAGAAAACCCCCATAGATTAGCTTACTTAATTACCTTAATATCTAGCAATGAGGCAAAATTAATAATTCATTTAAAATCTAGAAGAATGAGATACATACCACCTAATTATGATAAAATCAGATTTCGGTATCCACCAAAATATTATAAATATTGTACAGATGAATAACATATCAAAATCACAAAAATATAAAGAACTAAAACAAATAATATCTGAAAACGAAAAGAATTAAAAATAAGAAAAGAAAAATTACAATATAACATGATTGTTGGAGTATGCCAAAAATCAATAAAAGCATAAAAAGAAGAAATATCATATTTAGAATCACAAATAGATAATCTAGAATACATATATCAACATGATCTATACACTATTAAGTAGATAAAATTAACAAAGAAGAATTTATAATAGATGAAAAAACATGAAAATCACGAAAGATTAAAAATAAGAATAGTATTTTCTAATTTAGGAAGAAGATATAAGAAAATAGGTGAAAATTTATATTTAATATTAGAAAAAAAAAGAATTAAAATTAGAAGAAAAATTAACAGTTATGGTAAGAATAACAAAAGCAAATGAAGAAATAGACAGGAAAAAAGAAATAGATAAAATAAAATAACAGACTACAGAAGAAATACGAAAATATAAGAAACTGAAAATAATAGGATTGCTGAATTAGAAAAAGAACTACAAATGCTAAAAGAGTTGTATGAAAAAAGACAGAAAGAAAAAGTAGAAAAAGATAAAGAACAAAAATTATTAATTGAGATAAATCAATTTAAAGAAAAATTAGAAAATAAAGAATTAGAAACTAATGAAATAGAAACAAATACAATAGATGCTGAAGAAACAGATAATTATGATTCGTAAAATAGTGAAACATATACAAAAATCTTAACAAATATAGAAAAACTACAAATAGATTAAAAACAAGAAGTAATTAATAAAGAAAACTTAGAAAATACAAACACGGAAATAAACACTCTTAATAAAAAGGACGATGAAAAAATAATACCTAGTACATCAGAAATAAGAAAACCTACAAATTATTATAAAAATAAGTTTAAAAAGTATAACCTAAGGGATGAATATAATAAATGGACACCAAAACATATAATTAATAAAAATTATAACTTCTTAGACCTAGATTGTGTAATAGATGTAGATAAAATAATACAATTATTGATAGGATATATAACAAAATAATTATTAGACAATGGTATAAATGCAATAGATACACCAGAATATATAGAAAAAACACTAATAGGAATAACAAAATTATGGTTTTTAAATTTAACTGAAAATAGTAAAAAGGTATTAAGAAATGATAAAGAAACAGAAGGAACAACTGTAACTAAACTAACACTTATAGACATATTAAAAAAATATGAAATGGCTATAAGAGATGAATTTAGTAGTATGACAACAGAAGAAGAAGAAGAAGAAGAACAACAACAACAACAAAGAAAAAGATACAAATAGGAATTTAATGTTAAAACTAGCAATATGTAATATGTGCTATACAGATGAATACACGTACGTATTTAAAGAATACTACTATAAGGGAGCATATAATACAGAAGAAAGTAAAGAAGTGAGAAAATTATATTTTAGTAAATTACCTGAACTATTTAGTTTTAAAATAATAAAGAGTTGAGATGAAGTAAAAATAGTAGATACCCTAGGAGCAAGAATAAAATTTCTACAACAATGGTATAGGAATATATGTGAAAAATACAAAGAAGAAATGAAAATGAAAAAAACATAAATAAGAAATTTAGCATGTTGCAAAGATAAAATAGCACCTCAATTTAGATGTGAAGAAAAATATTATAAGAAAAGAAAAAGACATAAGAAATATAAGAAATACAAAAAATCAAAATATAAGTATAAGAAACCAAGAAAGAGATATTATGTAAAGACTTATAAATATAAAAGACCACATAGGAAAAAGAAATCTATAATTGAATGTACTTGTTATAATTGTGGTACACTAGGATATTTAGGTAGAGATTGTAAAATGCCTAAAGACCCAAAAAAGAAACAAATATCATAAATAAAGATAGAAAATATAAAATATATGCAAATAGATTATATAAATTGCGAATTAGAAAGTGAAGATAATATATATGAAATTTTAGAAAATGAAACAGATAATGAAATAGATAGTGAATTAGAAGAATCAAATGACTGAAGAAGTTATAAAAATAATAACAAAGGAAGAATATTTAAATGAAGAAGGAACAGATCAGAAAATAATATTTGATAATAATATATTTGACGAGATAAAAGAAAAAGAATTAGATTTAAGTGTAGAAAAAATATTTAAAATACCAACAATAAAAAATATATTTAGTAGACGAAAAGAAGAATACTACATAGTAAGTAAAAAAGAACATGTAATAGACTGTAGATATGCAAAAGGTAAAGCTAATATACTACTAGTAATAAAAAGAATAATTAATAAGGAAATAAACGATATAAAAAGTAAAGACTCCATAAAATACGTACACCTTGGAGGAACAGAGATATTAATAAAAGCATATTTTAGAGAAGGAATAGATACACCAATAGAATAATATTTAGCAGATGATAGAATTATAAAACCTATAGAAAAAAGTATAATAATTGCTATAAGAGGAAATTTAATATACCAAAAATTTAAATTTATAATAAGTGCGAATTATTCAGTAGCAATAACAGATAAAAATATAGATAAATCATTAGTATTATATTGGAAAATATCAGGAATAGAACGAACCCCAGGAAGTAAAATATTTACAGCAAGATGTAAAAATCTATATGTATTAACAAAAAACATAAAATAACGAGAAAAAATAAAATTAATAAAATACAAATAGAAAGTCCTTTCGAACAATTTATAAAAATAATTGATAATAATGATTATAGTTACAAAGACGTAGATATAGAAGAAGATTTAGAAATAATAAATGATAGAATAAGAACAACGAAAAGAATAGCTTATGAAAAACCAGAATCATCAAACTCATCAAAAAGAACAAATTATGAAACAACTTCAATAGTTAATTTAACTCAATAGTATATAATGGGAATGATAAATGAAAAAGAATATTTAATACTTCTAAATACAGAACAAGAAGAAAATTATATAGAAAAATATCTAGTAAAAAATGAAGAAATAAAATCTAATAGTAATATAAACCCAGATCTACTAAGAAGTTTAATAACTATTAAAGAAACAACAGAAAAAAGAAATAATAATAGGAGTTAGAAAAATAAAAATAGAATTTGAAATAAAGGAAGATATGCAAAAAGCAGACATAATACTAGGAATAAAATGGTTAGAACAAGTAAAATCCTACAATATAGAACATACACAATTAACCATAACCTATAATAGAGAAAGATTGTTGATAAAACGAGCTTTAATATGAAAATATATGTACTCATGGAAATAATAGTAGAAGGATATTATAACAGATATTATACACCTATGATAGACATAGGAGCAGAAGCCAACTTATATAGATATAATTGTTTACCATAATACAAATGGGATAAGCTAATAACACCAATAGTAGTCAAATGATTTAATAATGAAGGAACCTTAGTTACCTATAAAGCTAGAAATGTAAAAATACAAGTATGAGATAAAATATTAATAATAGAAGAGATCTATGATTATCAACTAACATCAAAAGATATACTTTTAAGAATGCCATTTTTAGATAAACTATATCCACATATAATAACTAAAACATACTGGTGGTTTACAACACCATATAAACAAAAGGTAAGAGTAAAAAGAGTTATTAATAAAATAAGAAAGAAAACTGATTGGATAAAAGGAAGTGAAAAAATCACACAAAAATTAAAAAATATAAAAAATACTAAAGACATAATAGAACTAGTTATATTTTTAATAAATAAAGAAGAAATACCTATATTTTCAATTGATAAGGTAGAAATAATAAAGAAAAAATTTAGACAACTATACAGTGAAGATCCATTAAAAGGATGGGAAAAACATAAGACTATTGTAAGAATTGAGCTAATAGATAAAAATAGTATAATAACTCAAAAACCATTAACATATAACTTTGATGATTTAAAAGAATTCAAAATGCATATAGATGAATTATTAGAAAAACAATACATACAAAAAAGTAATAGTAAACACAATAGCCCAACATTTATAGTAAATAAACATAGTGAACAAAAAAGAGGAAAAAGTAGAATGGTTATTGATTATAGAAACCTAAATGCAAAAACTATGACATATAACTATTAAAAATAAGACAAATACAAGGATATAATTATTTTAATAAATTTGATTGTAAATCATAATTTTACCACTTAAAGTTAGAAGAAGAATCTAAAAAGTTAACTGCATTTACAGTACCACAAGAATTTTATGAATGGAATGTATCACCATTTGGATATAAAAATGCACCAGGTAGATACCAACACTTTATGGATAGTTAATTTACACAATTACCTAATTGTATAGTATACATAGATGATATACTACTATATATAAAAACTAAAGAGGAACATTTAAAATTACTAGAACAATTTGCAGGTGTAATAGAAATTTCAGGAATAAGTTTAAGTGAAAAGAAAGCCAAAATTATGAAAAATCAGATAGAGTTTTTAGGAATACAAATAGATAAAAGTGGAGTAAAAATGCAACAACATATAGTACAAAAAATAATAAATTCAAAAGAAGAATTAGATACAAAAAGAAATTATAATCATTTTTAGGATTAGTAAACCAAGTAAGAGAATATATACCAAAATTAGCAGAAAACCTAAAGCCATTACAGAAAAAATTTAAAAAGGATGTAGAATATAATTACAACTAAGAAGATAAAAAAACAAGTTCAGAAAATAAAAATACTTTGTAAAGAGTTACCAAAATTATAATTTTCAGACGAAAATAAAAAATTTATATATATAGTAGAAGCATATGCAAGTGAATATAATTATGGAGAAGTACTTAAATATAGATATGAAGAAGAAAAGTTAGAACATCATTATAGATACTACTCAGGAATGTTTAATGAAACAGAAATAAAAAGGGAAATAAATAGAAAAGAATTATGTTCATTATACAAATGTTTATTAGCATTTGAGCCATATATTGTATATAACAAGTTTATTGTATCAACAGATAATACATAGGTACGATGGTGGTTAACAAGAAAAATACAAAATTCAGTTACAACAAAGGAAATTCGGAGATTAGTATTGAATATATTAAATTTTACATTTACAATTGAAGTAAT